>NC_056739.1:155172639-155472639 GCF_019279795.1 Protopterus annectens
CTTGGTGAGGGCAAGATGCTGCTCAGGGTCAGGGTCATACCAGCCTGGGCTACATAATCGGAGAGCTCCTCTATGTCTCTTTTCATGTAGTCCAGGGAGGTACGTCTCAGGTCATTCACACCAGCATGGACAATGACGTAGTCATATTTGTACTTGCTTTGGAGTGACTTGAGTGCGTGTGTTATGTGGCGGATCCTAGCTCCCGATAGACAGCTCACAGTCACCTTCTCCTTGTTCAGCCTGGTCAGCGGGACATCAGTGTGTCTGACTATAGAGTCACCTATTACTAGTGTATCAGGCACGGTGTTTGGCCTTAAGGGCTGTGATTGGTTGACACACTGATTTATTGAAGTATGTGTTGCATGTGTTTTGTTTTGAGGTGGTGGATTTTTGGGTGTCTGCTTTGGGAGCCTCTGTTGTTTTGGTAAGTTTTTTATTAGAGCCTCTGAGTATGTCTTTGTGTTTTTATGTGTTTGGTTTGCAGTTGTGGTAGGTCTATGTGGAACTGGGATTGTTGTGTGTGTGGTTGCCATCTCCTCCTGTCTGGTCATGCCAGCCCTGAGTTGAGAGAGTTCAGCCTCCAGTTTGGCTATATAGTTACATCTCTCACATGTATTTGTGTTTGTTGGGAGGAGGAGAGGGTTGTCTGTGTACATGAGACAATTGTAGCACTGTCTCAAGATATCCAGATTGACCAGCTGAACTGGAGACGACGCCAGTAGTCTACCACTCGACATGCTAGAACTGTATAAGGGAGTGCTGTACCTTTAAGGGAAGTGGATATTCACAGGGGTGGTAAGTAGATGTAGTGCTTTACTT
Organism: Protopterus annectens; assembly: GCF_019279795.1. Taxonomy (NCBI): domain Eukaryota; kingdom Metazoa; phylum Chordata; order Ceratodontiformes; family Protopteridae; genus Protopterus; species Protopterus annectens. Next base: position 155,173,459 of record NC_056739.1, read on the forward strand.
AGTACGAGAGTGCTTACTTAGTAGAGAAGTATTAAGAACAAGTGCTAGGCTTATAATATAGTAAGTAGTCTGGTTATACTAAGAGTAGAGCTTCCTTAAGGGAAAATTTGAAGAGCAGACTTGGCGGAGCCAGAAAAAGTTTAACCTTGTTTAACCGGCGCTGCGCTATGCGCACAACCGCACAAAGCCGTGCAAACGCGGATTTTAAACAGTGAACTACAAAAGAGCTAGAAATGGTCCAAAACAACCAATTACTACAGCTTCTTGTGCTGAGGTCACTTCCTACAGGGACAGGTAGGCTGCTCAAGGCTCCCCACTCCCACTGGTGAGCAAAGAAACTTCCTTCTATCCAAGTAAGGTAATGGACAACACAGGAACTATACCACAGCCCAGAATACAGCAATGCCTGTAAACTGGTCTAAACTAGTCGAGGAAGGTGGGAAAACAAGGATTATTTTTTGTTTTTTTGGTAGAAACACACAGAAAATGCAGAAACAGTGATAAATTAGTTACACAGGCTAGCACACTTTAGTGGGCAGCCTCCACAGTTAAATTAAACAAACAAACAACAAACTTTCGATCAAATTCGACTAAAATGTAACTTTAAGTGCAGATATTAAAATAATGCAGCAAACAGTTAAAAAACAGTTCAAGCTAGTTCAGGGTAAGCTACAGAAGCTATTCCAAGTGAAAAAAAAGCAAAGATACTTAAATCCAGAAAGTAGTCGCTTTTCTGAGTTCCCTGCTGCTAGGACCACTCTGCAGACCCACGAGGAGCTTGTCTGAGTAGTATAGCCAGAAAAAAAATGCCCAGAGGCGGATTTTAAACAGTGAACTACAAAAGAGCTAGAAATGGTCCAAAACAACCAATTACTACAGCTTCTTGTGCTGAGGTCACTTCCTACAGGGACCGGTAGGCTGCTCAGGGCTCCCCACTCCCACTGGTGAGCAAAGAAACTTCCTTCTATCCAAGTAAGGTAATGGACAACACAGGAACTACACCACAGCCCAGAATACAGCAATGCCTGTAAACTGGTCTAAACTAGTCGAGGAAGGCGGAAAAGCACGGATTATTTTTTTGTTTTTGGTAGAAACACACAGAAAATGCAGAAACAGTGATAAATTAGTTACACAGGCTAGCACACTTTAGTGGGCAGCCTCCACAGTTAAATTAAACAAACAAACAACAAACTTTCGATCAAATTCGACTAAAATGTAACTTTAAGTGCAGATTTTAAAATAATGCAGCAAACAGTTAAAAAACAGTTCAAGCTAGTTCAGGGTAAGCTACAGAAGCTATTCCAAGTGAAAAAAAGCAAAGATACTTAAATCCAGAAAGTAGTCGCTTTTCTGAGTTCCCTGCTGCTAGGACCACTCTGCAGACCCACGAGGAGCTTGTCTGAGTAGTATAGCCAGAAAAAAATGCCCAGAGGCGGATTTTAAACAGGGAACTACAAAAGAGCTAGAAATTGGCCAAAACAACCAATTACTACAGCTTCTTGTGCTGAGGTCACTTCCTACAGGGACAGGTAGGCTGCTCAAGGCTCCCCACTCGACACATTCGACACATGCTGATCCTGGAATTAGTATGTATACGTTATGGCTGTACATAGTGTAGTCCCTTAAGTTGTAAGTGTGAAGTGGCTTGTCCCCAGCAAAAAAATAATTTTAAAGGAGTGCAGCCATTATTGAAATTCACTGTCCTTTTTTAGTTTCATTTTTTTTTTTTGTCTTTGTATTTTGCCATTCTGGAACTACCAATTGCTGAGAGCTGAAAGAAACATAAATGCAGCAGTAACATCTGAATGTCCACACATTGCCTTCTGAAGGCCTGGTAATGCTCCCCATTTGATATTGTGCCTCAGAATACTGAATGTGGTAAAAATTGTATGAACGCCAATGTATAGCTGCATTTGCACTAACATATGTTTTATATGCCAACCTATATTTACATGTCTGCACATACACAAACATACCCAAGCACCAACACACACATAACGTATATACACATACATTTATGTACATATGCATGTACACACACATGCGCACAAAGAAAATACTCAGAGAACCACTGACTGTTTATCACATACTGGTAGTGATGGGTTTTTTTGTTCCTCGTTAAAGGGAAAGATCACAGTTTTTCACTAGTGTTTTGAAGATGAAGAAGGTTTTAGTATGTGTGTGCGTTTTAACATGAATATACTTTATTATCTGTCTAAAACAGATCACAGGAGCTGAAATCAGTACCCCAGAGACAAGGCAAAATACTTTGGAAGAATGTGACTCATTACCAGGCAAGCAGCATCGAGAGCAAGAAACGACTTCCACTCCCGTTACTGATAGTCTCATACAGGAGGTAAGGCACAGAGAAAAAATACCATTCCTAAAATGTGTCTTCTGCAACACCAGTCCCTAGCAAGACAAAATAGTATTAGTCATCTCAGTTTCTAATGTGACGAGTTTCACTCTCTCTCTTGCACATTTTAGATTGCTTGTTGTTGCTGCGGTAGTGTAGTAGCCAGTAAGAGACCGCTTCTGGGTTGCTCTCTTTCTGGGTACAGAGGGACAGATATATAGAGTTTTCATTTTTTTCTGCAGATCTTTCTAACATACAAGCCTAAATTTGACATATTTGTATTACATGGATGCACAGCAGAGGAGTACAAAGAGCACATGACATTTCTACCTATGTGTATATGGTTAAATGCTGCTGGGCTGCTAGCCTAATAACAGGTTCACAAACTGATTTATGTCTGCTTCTGGAGACCCTTCACTGGCTACAGTATGTGGGAAGTGTTCCAAACATATCTGTCACTCTGTACTGGATCCGTTTCACTAATGTGGAATGCATGCATATGGCTATATAAGCAGTGCATATGGGAAGTCTGACCTGCCTCTACCTACCAGTAGAAGTATGTGTGTTTAGCCTCAGTTGTCACAAGAAGTCAGGTTATTTTACAAAGAAGAATTGGCTTTATGTTACTACAGAGCCCAAACTGAACTGTAGACAATATGAGAAGAGTAGGTAGCTCCTAGAGAATTACGGTTTCACAGTGTGTATCTCAATTTTTTTTTTGTCAAATGCCCAGCTTTGTTCTTGGGCTTCTGGAGTACCACTTCCATGGTTCTTTATTCCACCTAAGTCTTTGTTTCTGTGAAATTCTTCCACCTCAGCAGTACCCCATATGGGGACCCCCAGTTCGTGAAGAAAGTGGGGAGGATTTCAATTTATTTTTCTAAAGGGCTTGCTTTACATTCTGCTTTGTGAACTTTTATAACGGAGTGTCAACTTAACTGAAATCTGTAACCTATAGTAGTGCTTGTAGTATCCTACATTTGGGCCAGTGATGCAAGTCTTTTTTTTCAAGATTGCGGAGATCTTTCAACCGTGCAGTGATACCAGTACTTGTTCTGTTCTCCTAGGCGCTGATTGTTTTCACTACACACTTTTTTCACTATTTTATTGCAGTTTCTGGTTTTATTTTTCCATCTGACCTCTCTTTACTTACCCTTTCTTGAAAAGAAAGGAAAAAGTAGCCCTAAAATGCTCATTCCTTAAATGTGTGAGCTGTCATAGGTTCATAGATTCATACTAGATTAACTGCATCTGTGGGTCATTTTAAGCCTAGCCAGTTACCCCATCTGAGAATCAAACTCTGCACCTTGTGTCTGTAAGGTAAATTGTTAACCATTATGCCAACCTCCAACCCCTGTCAACAGAAGCATTCTCTCTGCCCCAGTGGATCAGCATTTTGGAGCTCTTTATTTATTACATTTCCCTGTCCCTTTGTCTCTTCAGAGCTAGCATTATCTCCAGTTGTAAGTCACATTAAACAATTGAATTAACAACAGATGATTACAACTTATGTAAAGTCCATTTTTTATTTATCATTTGAGGTGAGTACTTTGCATATAAAGAGATTAATTTACAGAGTTGCCATGTCATAGCTTGGGAGAGGACATGTAATCATTAAACATACTGATCAGGTTTAAATCAAGATTTAGCAATGTCAAGACTGTATAATAATGCAACAGCTGGTGAGAGCAAATACGTAGCTAGCACTAACAGGCACAGGTCTTGAGACTTCCAGTATGGCACAAGGGTGAAGGAATGGTTCCCGTGCAGTTCCTACTCTTACAATCATTTCAAAAAAGTAAATGTCAACAGCAATAATCTAAATATCAGGAAAATGTTTATGTAAGCAAGCTGAGAACACGAGGCAGAATGCTGGAAGAAAACCAAACAAGAAATGGTCCAGTACAGACCCAAAATGGGAGGAAGCAAGCTGAGATCAAGAGAAAAGCAACAGCTAGGAAGCATGCCAAAATGGACAAAATTCTTGAACAAATAACAAAAAATGAATGATTCTTTGTGGGACTTTGTAAATAAAATGGATGGACATCTAAACGAGGTAGAAAGTGTGCTGTTCATGCAACTGCATGACACAGAAGGTCTGAAAAAGAAAGAAGGAGGTGGCCCAGGATGAGATAAGAGAAAAATTGATTGAAATGGAAGCTCATGAAAGGACAGTAAACCTTAGATTTGCAAGCATAACAGAAAACAATATGGTGGCACAGCTATCTAAATAGACAGGCTTTCCAAAAGAAGATATACTCTTAGACCAGGCTCGCAGGGTGCATGCTCCGGCTGGAGTAGCAGCAAGGTTCTCAAGACCTCTTTTGATAAAAGTACAGAACTGCAACTTAAAACAGCAAATATTACCTGAATTCTGGAAACAGGAAAACAGCTACAAATTGGAAGCAAGGGGATCATCGGCAATAATGACTACTCTTTGGCAAGAGTATTGAGGCAACTGCACTTAAACTTTCACTTGATATATCTGGTGATACTGAAAGTGAATTTCCCCTGCAGGAATTAAATCTTTTACAGACTGTGAAGTTGCATCTGAACAGTTAGAAAGATATAGGGAGTTCAAAGTAACAGAAGGAAGCAAGGATGAACTGGAGGAAAGAACAAGTGAAAATGCAGCAAAGGGGAGCCCAGAAAGAGAGATAGCTTATTAAACCATTCGCAGTGTTTAGGCAGCAAATGGAAGAAAAGAGAACAGCAATGGAGCAGGTTATTAAACTAGTGAGAGACGCGACAACTACAGAAAGCGGACAGAACTAAACCATCAAACAGAGGTGATACTGGCAGAAGAAAGAAACAACTACAAATTACAGAACTAAACCATCAAACAGAGGTGATACTGGGAGAAGAAAGAAACATCTAAAAATTACAGAACTAAACCATCAAACAGAGGTGATACTGGGAGAAGAAAGAAACAACTAAAAATTACAGAACTAAACCATCAAACAGAGGTGATACTGGGAGAAGAAAGAAACAACTAAAAATTACAGAACTAAACCATCAAACAGAGGTGATACTGGGAGAAGAAAGAAACAACTAAAAATTACAGAACTAAACCATCAAACAGAGGTGATACTGGCAGAAGAAAGAAACAACTACAAATTACAGAACTAAACCATCAAACAGAGGTGATATTGGGAGAAGAAAGAAACAACTACAAATTACAGAACTAAACCATCAAACAGAGGTGATATTGGGAGAAGAAAGAAACAACTACAAATTACAGAACTAAACCATCAAACAGAGGTGATACTGGCAGAAGAAAGAAACAACTGCAAATTACAGAACTAAACCATCAAACAGAGGTGATACTGGGAGAAGAAAGAAACAACTAAAAATTACAGAACTAAACCATCAAACAGAGGTGATACTGGGAGAAGAAAGAAACAACTAAAAATTACAGAACTAAACCGTCAAACAGAGGTGATACTGGGAGAAGAAAGAAACAACTAAAAATTACAGAACTAAACCATCAAACAGAGGTGATATTGGGAGAAGAAAGAAACAACTACAAATTACAGAACTAAACCATCAAACAGAGGTGATACTGGGAGAAGAAAGAAACAACTAAAAATTACAGAACTAAACCATCAAACAGAGGTGATATTGGGAGAAGAAAGAAACCACTACAAATTACAGAACTAAACCATCAAACAGAGGTGATACTGGGAGAAGAAAGAAACAACTACAAATTACAGAACTAAACCATCAAACAGAGGTGATACTGGGAGAAGAAAGAAACAACTACAAATTACAGAACTAAACCATCAAACAGAGGTGATACTGGGAGAAGAAAGAAACAACTAAGAATTACAGAACTAAACCATCAAACAGAGGTGATACTGGGAGAAGAAAGAAACAACTAAAAATTACAGAACTAAACCATCAAACAGAGGTGATACTGTGAGAAGAAAGAAACAACTAAAAATTACAGAACTAAACCATCAAACAGAGGTGATACTGGGAGAAGAAAGAAACAACTAAAAATTACAGAACTAAACCATCAAACAGAGGTGATACTGGGAGAAGAAAGAAACAACTAAAAATTACAGAACTAAACCATCAAACAGAGGTGATACTGGGAGAAGAAAGAAACAACTACAAATTTGATAAGAGATTGGGTTATAGAAGCACAGTGGTACTGAAGGCAAAAGAGATTTTTTACATTGCATTGCTTAATGGGTAAGAACGTTGCTTGTTATTTAAAAAATAACTATGCTCTCTTAATATCATCAAATAATTAAATTTAGATCTGAGGCAGCAGTGGGTCCTGATTTTGACACTCTCCTAAGGCAGGGAGGAGGAAGCCTGATCTGGAAATAAAAAAAAGACACTGACACTGAGTTGTTTCTCTTGGTTATCCTGACTTTGGCAAAGGACATTTTTGTTTAGAATTAAAACAAATAAGCAAAGTACTAACTACAGAATACTATCAAGTTATATGCATGTTCAATAAAATTACTTAAGTATCCACAGAACAAAATTACTGAAATGTCAATAACATTATGCCAGCAATACTTGGGGTGAAAGAAGAAGAGGGGAGGAAACATGTTGGACAATGCCAGACTTCAGGGAAGAGGAGGCGCCAATTGCTTATAAAGATAGAGGACTATGAAAGAAAGAAGCACCTCTCTGCGTATGTAGATTTGAAAGATATAGGAGAGCAGTAAAATAAATGTGAGGAATTGAGGACGGTATGAGTAAGTCAGGGTAGGGTGGGAAAGAAGAGACAAAGATAACAATTAAAGGAGAAAAAAAGGAACAAATGGCTGGTTGATAACAGGGGGACAATTTGAATAAACAAAATGGATGGGAGATGTGCGAAGGACAGATCGATTCTAAAGTAATAGTGCCATAGATGAGCAGAAGCTCATTTTATTGAAAGGAAGGTTATTAATCTCATGGGGGAGGGGAGGGGATTTGTACATAGTTAACACAGTAGTAGAGCTAGAATTGTTTAGTTATGTAGTTTTTTTTTATTCTTTGCTGCACAGAATAAATGAGGAAAGTGATCCAGTAAGCATGCAGGGTACACAGACAGGAAGAGAATAGGGCATGACGTACAGTCAAGAAAACAGCTACATGAAAATAGAAAGAATGTAGTATTAGGAGGATGAGATCGAACCTGAAATTGGTAACATGAAATGTGAACGGGTTACTGAATAAGGGGAGAATGTTGAGAATATTAGAGAGCTTTGAAGAAACTAGAGTGGATGGGATAATGTTGCAAAAGATGCATATGTCTAAAAAGGAGCATGAGAAGTATATGGAACAAATGCAACAGAAGATAGAAAGAGAGGGGTAATAATACTAATAAGAAAAGGAACATATCTGAAGGTGAATGGAATAAAAACACAGCGAAGGTGTGTCTTGACTAGGGGTGATTGGGGAAATAAAAGGATGACATATTTTTATTTACCCCCCCCCCCAAAAAAAAAAAAAAACAGGAATTTGAGAGATACACCAAATAATGCTAGAAATGATGGAGTTCACCCAGGGAATTTAATTAATAGCAGGGGACTGGAACTTAATAACAGATACTAGGGATGTGAGTGGGGGACCAAGGAAGGACAAACTGCAAAAGAAAAGATTTTTCAAGAACTTAATGAAACTATATGGTCTTAAAAGAACTAGGGAACTTTTCCCAAGTGGTAGGGCTACTACGTACAAATCAGGTCAGTGTAATACAATGGCACAATTGGATAGAGCGTATGTAATGATAGAACTTAAGGAAATAATAAAAAGTATCACAACATACCCCATACCAATATCTAATCATGTGCAGGTAAAAACTGAAATATGATGTATGAATATAGATAAAGTAATAAGACATTGGAGACTAGACATAGTATGGTTAAAATACAAGGCTAGGAAGGAAGCAAATTGCAAGATATTTAGAAGAAATAAAAGAGGAACTTTTAGAAAAAACAACTAACTCAGATACAGAATGGGAAATAATTAAGAAAGAATTGAGAAGGAGAATAAGGGAAAAATATGATCAACAATGGCTGGTGAGTAGACGATCGAAGAGGAAAAAGTTAAAATGAAGGAACTCCAAGAAAAAGTACAAGAGTTTGGAGGAGGAAGAAGGGAAAATGAAGGTAAACAGAGCAACAAAACAGAGGAAAAACTGAGACAGAGACAAGTAGCATTAAGGAATATATACTATGATTGTTCCCCAAAACATCAGAAGATACAAGCAGGAAGACTAAGAGTGATGAAAGCAGAAAGAGTAATTTGAAAGTTGAGATGACCAAGAAGAGGGACAATGGTTAAAGATGGAGCTGGCATGACAGAAGTTGTAAAAGACTATTACATAATACGGGGAAAGAGGACAAGGAATGGACAAAAAGGGTACATTTTTTTAACAAAGACTAAACCTGGCAAAGATTACTCAGGAAGAAAATAATGAGATAATGCACCCCATGGTGACATCAGAGAAAGAAGAACAATTGAAGGTATTGTCCTTATGGAAAAAAGCCGAAGTGGAAAGAGTCCTTGTTTGAAATATGAAAGACTTACAAAAAAGAAATTACACCAAAATGGTATGAGATGTTTAGGGAAATAATGGAGACAAGGAAATATCGGATTTATGGCATAAGGTAATCATTTCTATTATCCAGAAAGACAGCAAAGACCCCAGCACCTCAGAATCATATTAACTCATATCAATACTTGAGCGTAACTACAAAATGTTTGTGGCCATTGTGGCAAATAGTCTAGCAAGGGTTCTTCCAAGCCTAATAGGGGATGACCAATGTGGTTTTGTGAAGGGAAGACAGACACTGACAACATATATAATATACACAGACAGTGACAACATATATAATACAAAGTAAAGTTAGAAAGTTGAGCAGACAAGTTATTTATGTTGGGGTTTGACACCAAAAAAGCATTTAATCTGGTACACTGGAAATATCTGTGGGAAATATTAAGGAAGGTGAGTTTTAGTGAAGAATTTGTTAAATTAACATAGGAAATATACAGAGGGTCAACAGTATTGATAACGTTCTGAAGATGTTTCTTATGGTAGAAATGAAAGTATTAATTTTATATATGTTTTGCTTAAATTGTGTTTTTCAAGGATAAACAGACTTAGAATATTGGATTTTACATTTTTGTACCCCACTGGAGTATTCACATTTCCTGCCTTCCAATCTGAAAGTGAAAATACTCAAATATACTCCATCCTTTAAATTAGTACGGGAATTCCTATATCTTTTTAGCCATTTCAAGATTCAATATTTGGGTATTTAGATAGAAAAAACAGTGGAGCTGACTGCTAAAAAGTCCTGGAGCAAGTCTGGGAGAAACTTTGAGGAACGATAAAAAAGGGAGGATAATGGTAAGCGACTTAAGGCAGGGAATTTAAGAGGTAAACCATTTATAGATCCTCAGACTACATATGTATCACAAGAATTGACGTATGATCCACCAAGGAAATTCTGTGAGAAGCTTAAAAAACTAATTATGAACTATACACAGAGTGACAAGCACCCATGGGTGCAATTGCAAAAAAGCGACATTGCTGACTGAAGGAGGAGGAGGAATAGTAGACCCATATTTGTATGACTATTATCAGGCATCTCGACCGAAAATGATTATGTTACAGAATCCCCAATATAAAGCAAACTGAAAGAGAATATTATTAGATCAGAGGGAACCAAACATTGAAATAGAGACTTTAAAAATGGGGATACAGGCCTTAGATGAAAGACAACAGGGAAGCTACCAAGAAATGGTGGGGGGATAGAATAAAGGGAATATTTAAAACAAAAGAGAACAAAAACTAGGAATTTGAAGTGTGGCGTATTGGATTGAGTAAGAAGTTATTCTCTATAAAAACAGAGTGAGTAAGGAGGTGGAGTAGAGGTAACAAAGATATACTTTTAGGAGGAGATCCAAGAAGGAGAGAAAAGATTAGATTGGAACTCAAAGAAACTTACCAACTAACAAGAGAGCATTAGAATGTAAAGGCATGTATGGCATTTATATGAAGCATGTAAGAGAGCTAGAAAAAAGAAATCTCCGGAAACCAGAACTTATAAAATTAATAGACGCACAAACAAAAATAGCAGTCACCACAAGTATATCGAGTAAAGGGTATAACGTCTTAATTCAGGATAGATGTGTCATTGAAAGGAAACAAACACAAACTTCGTAAGATTCATGAGGAAGAGAAATAATGGAGGGAGCGTCACAAGAAATACATATAGAAGTCCAAAAATACCACTAAATTCCAGAAGTAATGTCTGGTGGGAAGTACTTATACATGTACGTTTACACAGCTGTAAGGATCCGTAGAATGTTTCCAGTGGCACAGGAAACATGCTGGAGATGTGAGGGGGATGAAAAGGGAGACTAGAAACATGCTTTGGGAATGTTGTACACTAGAGAAGTTTAAAAGAGAACTGAGAAGTATTTCAAATTGGGCTAGGACAAGAATGGGAGACAGGAGTGACGCATTTCTGATTGCATTGGCTTAAAGGGGTTAGGAGCAGAACTCATGTAAATACAGTAACATTATTAATACTAATATCAGCTAAAAAAGGAATAACCAGTTCAGCAACCCTTCATGAAAGAAGTATTAAAAACTGTGCGGGAAATGGAGCAGATAGAAAGAAATATTACCAGAGTGAAATACACAAACAAAAGTGGAACTGGTGGAAGGAAGGGAGATCTCAAATAGTTGTTCTAAATGTATTCTTTTTTACTTAAAGAAATTTTTATTAAAATTTTTTCCATATCTTCAAATAGATTGAACCATAAATAGTGAAACATAAAATGCATTCTTTTTGAGTGCATTTTATTTTAATTAAATTTATCAAATGAAATGTGTGAAGAGAATGAAAGGAAAGGGTGTATTTTTTTCAGTATTGTAGAATACTAGAAATAGATGAATTTTCCCTTTTCTCCAGTTTTGTCTGATTTTGATGTTGGTATATTCAAGTTAGCTGAGCTTAGGAGAATGCTTGTCCCATGCAAAAAAAAAAAAACATTCATTTGATTAAACTCACTTTGTTAAAGGGGTCGGTTTTACACCCCCCCCCCCCCCCGAGTATCTGTTAAACAGCAATATGGCTATTATGTTTATGTCATTCCATTAAGGCGTAGTGTACCATCTCAAAAGGGGCACATTCCACTTGGTCACAGTCCATCCTCTGGATTCAGTAACGCCTACAATAAGTGTACATTGTTCTGCGTGAACAGACAAGACAGACAAAATTCACACCTTCTTCCTCCTAATTTTAGTTTTCCTACTGATATTCTTGCAGCTTTAAATATTGACAAGTATTCATAAAAGTTACCACAAAGTGTAGACTACATGTACACTTAGTGTAATCTTTCTGAGTGACTAGAAAGCACAAAAAATGTGATAAGAATTTTCTTGACGTGTAGGCCTTATTGAATCTGGCCCTGTGTGTTTCTTACCCAGGTATCTTATTATAAGTTTCTGAATGTTTTACTGTGAACTACCTTCTGGTAACTGATATACAGCCTCTTACATCCAGCTAGTAAATCTAGCATTTCAGAGGGCTTTTGCTGTCACAGTCTCACACTAAGCCTGGTTTCCAACTAAGTACTATTTGACCTCTGTACAAAAGACTGGGTGGAAGTGTTAGCCAGAATATATCTGTAGTAAGTTCTCATTGCGTAAGAAGTAAAGAAAAAAACGTTAACATTTGATCAGAAACAAAGTATTTGTTAATTTGTACTTTGCATGGCAATAGTGTCATGTTTTCAAGTGATAACGCTGTAGAGTCAAATTCAGAGGTGTACTGCAGAGGGTGTTCTAAAGTTAGAACTGCAGTCCTAGGCATGTTTTGCTGCTGAATACACTGTTGTTATTAGCTGAATGTTTTGTAATGAAATATCATATAGTCTTTCAAAAACAGAAGCATGTGGCTTTAGTTCATGTGCCTGACATTTGCATTCTATTCGGCTTTCATTGTGGGTGCTGTGTTGAACTTCTGTCTGTTATGCTAATGACAATAAGAACCTAAAATACTCCTTTACAGAGGTGCCATCAGATCAGAAGTAAAATTCCTTTCACCGGCAAAAATGTATTTTTCGTCACATACTATACTGTGGCTAAAATGCCATGCTTTTAATCTGCTAAAACTGCGGAGTCAAATTCAGAGTTGTGCCACACTGGAAACTCTGAGATTAGAATTGCAGTGTTCAGTGTGTTTTGTAGCTGTAGTAAAATAAACAAAAGCTATCAAAAACATAAATGTATAACATTGGTGTGAGTGTATACTTTGGCATAAAAAATTACATTCAAAATTTGATTTGTTTTCATTAAAATTCAAGATGCAGTTGCTGCTTTGTCTTCTTTGCTAGTAAAAGCCTTTTCCACTGTTTTTCATAAATAATTATGCTAGTAGCAAGGACCCATGGCACAGAGGAATGGAGGCCTTACTGCAACCCAGGTAACCAGACTTTGATTAGTGGCCCCAGCACTGGAACAGCCAGGCAAGGGGGGTGAAGAGTGAGGAGGCATGGCCCACTTGCCTCTCCGTGAGGTTAGAGAAGGTTGTATATACTTAAATGCACACAAAGCTATTGCAGTTTTCCTGGTGCAGATCAGAGAAATGACTGCTCATGTTATGTGTCTCACTTGACTACCTCTTCTCTGGAACAAACTTCCTATCCCTTTGAAGCAGAGTTCTTCCCTGCACTTATTCAGGTACAACTTGGATCAGTAGATGAATTGTAAATTTACCCTGATCTGCCACCTAATTCCCTGTTAGAAAGAGAAACTTGTAAATGCTCAATCACCTATACCCAAGAAATACCCCAATAAAATGAGGGGTATTAAACCTGTCATATACATTTAGGAAGCATGACTACTCTTAGAAAGGCCCTTTAAGGCCGTTAGTCTAGTAATTACCTATGAACCTATGAAAAAGCATTTACCTTTATAGCTAGGAAGTCTTGTATTTTGGAGTGTCTTCATGTGTAAAGGGATGTTTTTTCAGTTACAAATGCTTGTGTGAAAAAAATGCGTGTAAATTCTTTTTGACTAATTTTTTTCTAAATTGCTATGTAGAATAATTGTGTTTGAGACACAATGTTGTGGTTTGGGGAACTGTCTAAAAAATCTTTACTTCAAAACTTGACTTGGACAGTGACTTGCTGTACTGACTTGTGCAGGCTCTGCTACTCACCTTGCTGATACCCTTTTCAGCTGAACTATGGAGTATATATCAGTCTCCTCAGCTCTTCCTTTCGCCATCTGCAAGAAGTATATTTCTTGTGAATCTTGTGTCTGGCTGGCAGTATCACTGCTTCAACCACCAGTGGGTGACTCTGCTGCACCAGACTGGGTTCCTTGATCACTCATCATTGTCTTTAAGTCCCTTTGATATAGCATCTAGGGCCACTAAGGACCAAAAGTTAGTCACATCTTCTGCAACTGTTCATTTACCCTTAATGGGAAAGAGAGAACTATTCTAGTTAGTCTCGAGGAAAGTATCAGCTAAAACTTACTGCTTAGCTGAGTTAGGTGCTTGTGTCCTGGGGCAGTACCTCTGTCGTGGGTCCTCTTTTTCCAGGAAAATAAAAACAGTGAGGTATGTGACTTCTCTTACTACATCTGACTCGAACAGAGAAGACTTGCTGAGATTTCTAAAGGGATTGCTTATAGTCTGAAATATGTTTTTTGTTTCTCCACTGACTGTTAATGGGAAAAGAAAAACATTTCCCTCTATTATGTTACTGATTCCCAGTCAGTGCAACAGGGACTGTAAGGAGAGTTTTGTTCTTCAGTATTTCTGCTTAAACTGAAGAATCTGTTTCTTCAGATGTCCTTCCAGTAAAATTTTCTTTTCTGAAACTATAGCAAAGTGAAAGATTTAATGTTCATCATTCATTCTGCTTCAGTGGGATATGTGTTCTGTGCCGGCACAAACCCATACTGGCAGCTTTCCAGAGCACATAATTCCCTCCTCTGACTCTCTGTGACAGGGGATTGGCTAAGGCCCTCATATCAGGGAAAGCATAACCCCTGACACAGAAAGTCAGCTGTTCAGTCTTTTAGTGCCATCTGTAGGAATCACACAGTTGAATCTCCTCATCAGCCTGTATTGGTGGACTACAGCTTCTAGGCTACGATAAGATCATTTTGTTCCCTTCCTCTTGATTTCTTTCTGGTTTATAGAAAATATGTACTTGCTCTTTTCTGTTGTGTTGTTTGCATGCTTAATACTGCTTTTTAGCAGTTATGGGGCTCTTCTAAAGTGTTTTATGATTTATACTAGGAACCAGAAGTTCTGTGATATCAGTTAAACACTAAGGACTGCCTCATGTATGCAGAGCTGTGATTTAATCATGCCTGTTGTTTTTGTTATTTGTCTGCATCATTCTGAAGCTCTGACAGGAACATATTGCATATTTTTCACTTTTTTCTTCATTTATATCATATTTACTACTAATTTAACCCTGCTGTAGCTGTCTTATCATTAAATCACAGTTTTAATGCAAATTATTTATTTGCATTTTCTGTGGAGATTTTTTTTTTCATTTTGATACGGAAATCTTTAAGTAAATGCTTATTTATGCTGTTTTAAAGGTTTTCTATTTAATTTAAAGGCACGTATATTTGATTTTTAGCACTATTTGTACAAGTGAATTTTACTTAGTACTCAACTGGGTGTGCTGATGTCTACATAGTTTATCTTTTGTATTATTTCCACCCTTAGTCAGCCCTTAGTAGTGTCAGTGTGTTATTCTGGCTGCTGTTTTATCCCCTCACTTGATGTATTCTGATACAGCTGCCCCCCCTCCGCACACACCAATCAAATTCAGTTGCTTCCAAAAAGAAAAAAATATCAACAAAAACGTGTTTCAGTCTACCGTTTGTGAATTTGTTGTTGCTGGACCTCAGACCACTTACCTTTTTCCCCGTCACCCTCTGGTGTGAGCGTACCACCATCTAGGGTAAAGGGATCAGACACATCTTTCAGGGCTATTCCAGTACCTGGTTCAGCTACAGGAGAACCAAATCCTTTAGGTGCTGGAGAGGTCCAGGGTAGTAGACCCCTTGCCAGACATAATACTTTGTCCTCAGATGTTTTGTCTACTAGTGTTGTTCACAGTAAAAAGAAACAGAAACTTCACCACACTGCAGACAGTCAGGTTATTGGCATTTACAGGGGTAGATGTGGTTTCCTTAGCTAAGAGTATTTTACAGTTAGCTAATCTTTGAGACTGCTCCTATTTAGAATGACTTTGTCTATGGCCACAAATTTTTGATGGGGACAATGATGCAGACAGCAGTTAACACTCTTTGAGTCCATGGAACTATGCCAGAGATTGGAAGAGTTTATGATGTTATTGAGGATAATATTCCAAATGTTTTGGATGTTCCTCCTGTTACTGGGCTTTGAAGATATCTGTAAAACTGCATGCTAAATCCATGTTCCTAAAAAGGCTAGGAGGAAATAAAAGGTGCACTGTGATCTTGGAGCTCTCTTTCCTCCTTTGTCACCCGATTAAGCTGCTGTTTCTTCAGCTGGTAATGCTAACAAGAGGTCCTTTGCTTCTTTTAATCCTATACCCTCAGATAAAATTGACAAGTGGTTAGAATCTTGGGGAGAAAAGTTGGCTTGGCCTAGTAATTTAGTCATTAGAATTTTAAATTATCAGGGATTTATGTGGAAGTTCAATTTGCAATGTGTTACAGTTTAGATGACTTTGCTGCATCTTTGCCCGCTGAACAGAAGAGTTATATAAATGATATTGTTTCTAATGTGACTCAGCTTTTGAAATAAGCTTTGGGGAGTGTCTTGAAATGTGTGGACACTGTCTCTGTTAATGCATCTACTTCTGTTGTATTAAGAAGATATGCTTGGTTATATAATCAGAATTTTTGAGAGGATTAAAAGAAATGAGATTTTGAATGCTCCTTCAAGTTTTGAATTTGTGATTGGTCCTGCTGCTACCCAGATTCTCAAACAATGGGATGATAGAGGTCAATTGATGGACGGGGTATCTAGAATGTTTCATATGCAACTATATTACCAAATCGAAATGTTATTTAAATGAATACAAAAACACTGACACATAAATACCGAACAACATCAACATTGAAACAGCTAAACACCGAAAACTTCCACATCAAATTCTCATGGTTGGCCAAATCTCACAAACAACAGTGGCTGATGTCATCCCGTTCATTACATACCTCATGAACAAAACCATCTATGCACATATAGTCATATATACCACACTTTAGCTGCTTATTCTGTTACCAAAATGACACTTGCATGAAAAACGCAATTCATCAACTTCAGTCTTGTGAGGGGCTGCGCCCCACACCCCCATAACTATATATACCAACTCCGAGATTGCACTACAGTGAAGAAAGGACAAACTTTCCGATCTTCACTGTACCGCAGTCTCATTAAAAACAAGTTGATGAATGACATTTTTAATTTAAGTTAATTTAGTTAACAGACTTTTTTTATAATGCAAGATATACCCGGTTAGGTGATATTCAATTCATGTACATTACTCACCAGCAACGCAGGCTTGTGATGTTGGTCAACTATTATTATTCGACATTCAGACTTTCAGTGTTTACTGATTTCTCTATTTACACACTTCGCTATTTACGTGTCGATCTTTTAGTGTTCGCTTAAATAGGATTTTGATTTGGTAATATAGACCCATTTCATATTCCCACGTTCTGCCCAAACAAGGCATCCAACTTCAAAGGGTAGAAAAAAACAAGAACTCGTAGCATAACAAAGTCAGGGCACCAAAAAGAAATGGTAGAAGGATAATGTTTCCAAATCAAATAAAAGGAGTTCCTCTCCCAGAAAAAAATGTTCTTCTGCTAAGGAATGACTATGCTAAGACTTGAGGCATCCAGTGCTTTCCTTTTGTACCCCCTCCCCTTTTACCTTCCCCTAGGCTTTTGCTCAACCTAGCAGTCTGGCCACAAATAGTCTCAGACAAGTGGATGCTAAAAATAATTCACAGAGTATACTCTTGGCAACTGACAGAAAATCCTCCTCCCTTCAGGGGAATTCCTCCCACACCTGCCAGACCGGACATATCTGTTCTCTCTGGTACTGCTTTACAAGTTGCAAGTATAGAACCAGTTTTTGCACCTCGAAAAGGAAAATAATTTTACAACAGAATTTTTTTTGGTACTGCTGTTACATTTGTTTTGCCTAAATAACTTTCTGAAAGTATCCAAATTCAAAATGCTCACCCTACAGGTTACCCCTTCTTCTTGACCACTGTTCCATGGTGACTTTAGATCTGAAAGATGATTATCATTACATTCTAATTGTTCCCAACTTCAAACTGAACCTAAAAAAGTCCTGTCTCGCACCCTCGTAAAGAATTGTCTTCCTGGAGTGTATGATAGACACAGAAAAACATTGCCTTTTTACCAGAAGGCAAAGTCCTGAATTTTCAGAACATTTTCACGTAGTTCTCTCTTCAAGAAGCTACCTCCATAAGAGAGTTTCTCAAAATTCTCAGTCTCATAGCATCAATGATCTTCATGATAAAACTGGCCAAACTCCACTTTAAAAAAATTAATTGGTTTTTGAAAATTGTTGGACCCAGCAGCTGCATCCCTTAAAGTTCCAGGTATCAGTGCTGGAAGTTGTGAAACAAGAGTTATAGTACCAGAGGCTTAGATGTTTCTCAATCCAGGTGTACCCTTCCCCCTCCAGATCCCATTTCAAGTCACTCCAGAAGGACTTATCAAATTTTGCACGGTGAGCAGTGTCCAGTAGAGTTTAAGTGCAAGCTAAAGGGGTCCTTCAGATGCTTCAAAGCACATAACTGTCAAAGAAATGTTAGTGGACACAGACAACACTACAGTCATGTGGTACCTGAACAAACAAGAACTACAAGGTCACACTCTCTTTGTAAGCTGAGCATGATGGCCTGGGAGCTGGCCTTACAGCATTCTGTGATGCTTCAGGCCTCATACATGCTATCAGAGTAAAACATATTGGCAAACAGGCCTTGGACAAATTCTTGTAATTATTTATTTTTATTTATTTATTTAATATTTGTTTACCGGGAAAGTCCGACTTGGAACAAAGCCAATTTTCAGCAGAGTCCCAGGGAGAAACACTCCAGAGGCATGTCTTTGTAATGTGGGAGGAAACTGGAGCACCTGAAAGAAACCCACATGAATGCAGGGAGGACATGCAGACTCTGCACAGAAGGCAGCCCGTCCGAGAATTGAACCGGAGAACTTCTTGCTGTAAATCAACAACACAACCGCTGCACCACTGTGCCGTCATAAGTGGAAACTCAGGACAGAGGTCTTCCAGGATTTCATCCAGATATGGGAAACACTTCAAACAGATCTGTTTGTCTACTTTCAAAACAGACAGTTGGGAAATTTCTATTTGAGATATCTTTGCAGACATGCTTGGAGGATAGACACATTCTCATTCCCTTGGTTGGGAATATTCCTTTATGCATTTCCACCCTTTCCACTGATACCTAAGGTAATTCTGAAGATTCAGAAAGATTACCAAAGGTCATTGTGGAAACTACCTTTGGCTCAGGCAAAGTTGGTTCTCCCTTTTTATGAAATTGGGCAAGGGCAGTTACCACAGACTTCCACTCACTCTAGATCTGATCACATAGTGTCAGGGGCAACTGGTGCACCCCAACACAGATCAATTGCAACTTACAGCCTGAATGATTTTATATTAATCCCATTAGGCACTTGCAGGTATTGAATGAGGTAAGAAAACCTGCAACTAGAAGATCTTATGTAGAAGATCTTATGTTTTCATGTGGAAGAGGTTTTCTAGGTGGTGCTATACAATAACAGGGGGCCCAGTATAGTGTCTACCCCCTTGTTTTGAAATACTCTGTAGCTCTGACCAATTTCTGTTATAAATCTACAAGTCTAAAAAATCCCTAGGTCCTTCTCTATACAGCTATACTGTTGCTGTAGTTGGGAACAAAATACCTGCAATTATCCAGTCCATCACAAACAGACTTGACTTCAAGAAAGCCTTACAAGAAAAACTCCTTAACTCCTGGCTTTGCCTCTGTTAGAACCTTCTAACCTCCCATCCACCTACCTCACTTCTCTACCTATTTCTCCCACTCTCTGACCCCTCCCCACTATCACACTTCTTTTGTGCTACACTCTTCCCCATACTCGCTCCTAATCTTCCACTATCTCCCCTCCCATCCCCCAGCAAGTCATCCTCTCACTTCCATGTCCCTCCACTCTTCCCTTGTACTCACATCCTTTTTTCTCCTCTTTTCCTACCTACATCCTTTTTTTCTCTTCTCCTCAACTCCTCTCACCTACTTGTAAAACAGCTGTGCAGATATTTTAGCTCTGCCTTGAAACCTTTTGTGGTGCTGCAACTTACTATTGAACCATGCAATTCTCCATACCAGCTTTCCCCGTCTTCTTATTCTTGTATGCGTATACACACCATGTTTTTAACATCACTATGTTTAATCTGTCTTTGCTTGTTAATTCTGGAAATTTTTAAACATTATCATTGTTGTTATATTTTATATTTTTATCTTTTATTGTTTATATTTTTATCATTTTATCTTTTATTGTTTTTATTCTTGTTGTCTTGCTGGAGCTTTTCAGCCCGGGCCTTCACTGAAAAAGGGCTCACGCCCAGTCAGACTTATCCTGGTTAACAAATGTCAAAAATAAATAACTAAAAATAAATATTTGTGTGAGCTACTCAATGATAGCTTATCTTATGCATGTATTGAGGTGCATCTTGCAGCCATATCAGCTTGTCTGCCCATCGATCCCCCTCTTTCCTTTTGTTTTATAAAAGGAGTGTTGCACTTGAGGCCCCCTTGAAAGCAAATTCCTCCTCCTTGGAATCTCAGCTTTGTTCATGAAAAATTGACCTTATATCATTTTGAACCTGCCTTTAAGGCTAATTTAAAGTTAATCACATGGAAAACCATTTTACTTATTGCTCTGACAACTGCAAGGCGAGTCTCTGAGCTGCAGCCTCTCATTTTGGGCCAATCTTATCTGATTTTCCACAAGAACAGAGTTGTTTTATGCACTAACCCATCTTAAATGCAAAAAGTTGTTTATGAATTTACACTGAATTAAGCCATCAATCTCCAAGTTTTCTTTCTGGAACCTAAAAATAAGGGAGAAAAGATTCTGCATACCCCGGATTTGCACAGGCAGCTCAGGTACTACCTGGACAGAACCAAGACCTTCAGGAAGGCTGAACAGCTGATTATTTCCTGTTCTGGGGCTAAGAAGGTTCAGTTCACTAAACAATTGCTTGTTGATTGTCCTCTGCTATAGTGTTTTGTTACTTCCACCTTAATATATATTCCAGGCTAGGTTATGGCACATTCCACCAGAGCCTTATCCTCTTCAGTGGCATAGTGGAAAGGAGTGGACTCTAGAAGCATTCTATAAGCAGCAACCTGGTCCTGTATTCATTTCTTTACAAAACATTACAAACTGAATTCATTCTCAAGTTCCAGAACAGGCTTTACAAGGACCATTCTCTAGGGGCACCGGAATTCTTATCCTTCCTCCTTCTAGGTGGGTAAGCTTTGGGAATCTACCCATTGTCACTGAGGCAGTGTGAATGATGTAGTACTTATGCACTACAGTTGCATAAGTCCTGCTTACCTGTAAAAGTAGATGTTTGAATTTCACACTGCCTCAGTGGCAGAACTTACCTACCATCTCCCTTATTTTGTAGAGATTGCGGATTGGCATTATGGTTGAGGTGTTTACTTCACAGGCACAAGGTATAGGATTTGATTCTCACCTCTGAGGGAAATTAGCTAGGCTTAAAATAGCCCACAAGAGCAGTTAGCCTAGTGCATACTAATGAACCTATAAACCTATATGTAATTTAAGTGCATCCAACCTTGTGTTGTTGGTTGGCTTTTGTTATTTGTGATGGTGTTTTTGGCTGCAAGTTGTTTGGGTTAAGGCAGTTCTTGCTTCTGGTCCTTCTTGGTTCTTCCTACGTAACACTAAAAGCCTGAACAACTGACTTCATGGGACAGAGGTGAGGCTTCCTCTGATGGGCGGAGCTTAGATGATTCACTGTCACAGAGAGCTAGAGGAGGGAATTCTGAGCTCAGGAAAGCTGTCAGTGTGGGTTAGTGCAGGCCAAGAATCCATATTCCACAGATACAGTATGAAATTTGAACATCTACTGTTACACGTAAGGAAGACTTGGGCAACTATACTTTTCAGTGGGAACTGTGTCCCAACAGAAGTTCTATGACTTTCCTCAGCTTGCAACTGTCTCTTCTGTTTTATCAGCTCTAGAGGATGTTTTCTTAACAGCTTTTTTTATACCTGGCAGTCAACCACATGCCTAGGGTTGCCACCTTCCTTTGTAGCGAAAACCGGAGTAAAGCCACACCCCTCGTGTCACCAGTAACACTGCCCACCCCACCCCCTCTCCCGCCCACATTCCACCCATTTTGTGATGTCGCGATAACATCACTTGGCGGGGAACGCCCTCTTTTTTCATTCCTGCTGCCTGCTTTTGGCTGATTTACTATGCTTTTCTGTAAAAAAGGCATAGTAAATCAGCCGATTTACAAACTCCAATAGTCTGTTTCCTTTTTGAAACAGAATACCGGAGTTTGTACACTGTCACGAAAGTGTGCTCGGCCGTTTTGCTTTCGGTGAAACGGTCATTTGATAAATAGTATGGATCCCATATATATATATATATATATATATATATATATATATATATATATATATATATATATCTACATATATATATATATATATGTATGCAAACACACACACACACACACACACACACACACACACACACATATATATATATATATATATATATATATGGGATATGGGTTTACTTCACAAACCTGAAGTACCACATAACTGACCTTTAAATAACCAACATGACAAACCCGACAAATCAAAGGACCGACTGCCCAGAACAGCGACATTTCACTCTAGGTAAGTAACCACTTGGATAACCTAAAAAAGGATTAAAACCAAAGCAAAGTAACCCCCCCCCCCCCATGTGGGGGGAGGGCTGCAGGGGTTATGGTTTTTTGGCTTTGTTGTTTCAGTATTTTAAAAGTCAGGTAAGTGGGATTTTGGTCTACTGACGTAGACCCCCCACACACACACACACACACACACACGTGTGTGTGTGTATGTGTGTATATATATATATATGTATATAGATATAGATATGGGATCGGTACTAATTACTGAAGGAATTATTAACCGAAGCACAAACGGCTGGGCATACTTCCACGAAAGTGCTTTTTACCAAAAATGCACTTTTGCAGAAGTATGCCAGCAGCTAGAGGGAGTTGTGGGGGAATGACTGTTGCGGAGACCATACTATGATGTGGATAAGGGAATATTCCCTTTTCCTCACTGTTGTGCGATCTCTGAGTGAGAATACTAAAGTAGGGGGGGGCACAACCCCCCCACATGGGAGGTGCAGGAGAGCTTGCCCCCCTGCATAAAAGTAGATTTATTGTTTTTTTTTTTGTTTTTTTTTAACATACTTTAACGAAAGTGCTTTTTTGGTGAAAGTGCTTTTGTTAAGGTGTGTTCAGTGATTGTGGATTCGGACTATTGAACTTTCGTTCAATAGTCCTAAATCTATATATATATATATATATATATATATATATATATATATATGTATATATGGGTCTACTTCAGAAGACTGTAAAATGAAAAGACTGAATCCAAAAAGACTGAAAATTCGAAATACTGAATGATAGAATTTGCTCCTTCTCCACTGTGCGATCTTGGAGTTGGTATATGTAGTTAGCCGGGGGGTGTGGGGGTGTACAGCCCCCCACATGTGGGGTGCAGTGCGGCTTGCCCTCTGCATTAAAAATTTATTCAGTACTTTGAATTTTCAGTCTTTTGGGATTCAGTCTTTTGGTCTGTTGGTCTTTTGAAATAGACCCATATATATATATATATATATATATATATATATATATATATATATATATATATATATATATATAAATGCAATGGCACTGAGGCTGTAAGATAAAGGAGGGAGATACTCAGTGCCAGGTACCATTCGAAAAGTCTGTATGACTTCTTTCACCTTCTAGTTCCCTCCTTCCACCTTGGCAATCCTTTTAATCTGTCCTTCAGTCTAGGCCTTCACATTCCCCATTAGCTTCATGTTTTCTTAGACAGATGGGTTCTGAGAATATTCCTACAGGAATACATTTGGCAGTGGGAGTCCCTTCCTCTTCTTCTGGGGATCTATCCTCATCCTGTAAACCAAAGATGTTCATCGTGTTTCACTCTTACAGTCCTAACCAATGGGTTATCTGGCCCCAGTAGCCCTCGATCGGCCAGAATACCAAAGGTAAGTAAATATGACATCGGATGTCATCGGTTGTAATGGACGCAAGGATGTCTGATACAAAAGGAGGCAGCTGACATCACTTCCTCAGTCTTCCTTGCCATGGACCCCGAAGCATAAGCATTTTTGCATGAGTGCTGTCGGCAGTTTACCTTTTTGGTTTCCATCTACAAAGTTGAAGTCAACTACAGCTATGTACCCTGTTGGGGATCCTCTTTTCTTGCCTTAACGAATGTCAGAAAAAGTCAATAATTGTCTTACCTGTGGAAAGCAGATTCCCCATAGAGATTTTCATTCCTATTGTATTATTTGTTTAAGCCTTGACCACGATGTTCCTAATTATGATCTCTGTGCTTCCTTTAATCTGCGTACTATTCACTGTCAGGCTAAGCTTTTAGCTAAGCATTTTGGAGTGTGGCCTAAGTTTGTTGGTATGGCATCCGCTGGTCTTCAGGGTTTGGATATCCCTAAGAAGCGTAAGGACAAGGACCGCGACAGGCTTCAGAAGGTCAAGTCTTCAGATGATATTAAGTTGGTCGTCAGTCCAGCGGTAGCCAATGAGGCGCCTTTGCAGCCCCTGCAGTCCGTGGATTTTCAACCACAGGCCTCGGTTGAGACCATTTCAGAGTCCCTTGGGCCTCCGGCTTCCATTTTGTCATCTGACCTTCCACCTGTTGCCTCTTCAGCTGGCTCCAGGTTCTGACACCTCTGTTCTTCGTTCGTACAGCAAGCTCATACCGACAACCTCTGCCACTACGGCAGTTGCCAGGCCTCCCGACTCCTTCAGACTTGCAGGTAAATCTTCCACTCGTAAGCCTGTGAAGAAACAGGCTCCAGTTTCCTCTTGTTCCCCTCATTCTCAAATGGTTAAAATGGCTAATGACCTTTTGACTCTTATTAGGGATTTACAGCCTCCTCCTTCAAAAAGGGGTAGGGATGTCTCTCCTGAGGCTTTGTCTTATTCCGGTTCTGATACTTCTAGCATTTCTCCTGATGAAGAGGAAGTTTCTCAGGTATTTTCTCCTTTTGAAGATTCAGATGCAGAGGAATCCATTCCTTCTGCTTCTCCTCCAGAGGATTTCTCTTTTGGTGATACTTTGAATACTCTCAGGGAGCATTTTAAATGGGAAAGTCAGTATTATTGCCAGTCTAAGAAAAGGATCAGGGAGTTTTTGGATTTGCCTCAGCATACGCCTCTGGCTATTCCTCCAGTGTTGGAAGTGGTTGATGATGTTTTTCTGAAAAATTCCTTGACTCCAAATTCAGTTCCTCCTGCTCCCAGGAAACCTGACAGGTACTGTATTAAGTATTTTCTTCTGATTTATTTCTTAGAAACACTGCATTGCCGCCTACCTTTCAGCGTTTTCTTGACTGAAAAAGTTGATATCTGTGTTAGAAACAGTATTTAGGACATACCTAGAGCCTGTTTACTGCATTTTTTGTGTTGCACTTAATTTAAAATTTTTTTTTCTTAAAATTACATTTTACCTGCCTCAGACCTAGCACACATGTGTTGGGGTCAGTTATTGCACTGTTCTAACTAGTTTGCTACTTGTATGTCTCTGCTATCCTTAAACAAAAACAAAAAAACAAAAAAATCTTGCTATTTTCCCACTTTCTATAATTTAAAAAATGTTCAGTTACAGAGTTGCTGTTCTGAACTGTTTATAAGTTTCTTTTTTTTTTTTCAAATATTTCTTTTATTTTCCATAATATGAAACAATGCATACAGAAAAATGGAAAACATTGCAATTATGAACATTAAAATAAAACATTGAATAGTTACAGGATATTGTGAGTATCAAAACAGTTCAGCAGTGGTACATATGAGAAGGAAAAGAAAAACGCAAGGAAAGCATTGTAATCAATTTAACCAAAAACATTTATATACAATATTTACAAAATAATATGCTACCAATCCTCTACAGGAGTATTACAGGAAGTAGAAAAAATAACATTAATTGAGTTGACAGTAGATCTCCATTTATTAACAGGAATAAGGATACATATTGCACTAAATGCATGAATGGGGAGTTATTCACTAAGAATTAAATCTATAAGATGTTTCCATAATTTACTAAAATAGGCTCTCTTTTTGGGACCCTTTATAATGAATTTATGAGCTGAAATGTGTTTGTAAGCCATCTCTTTGAAACCTTTCCAACAAAGTCTGGTGCGATCCATCCAATTATTAGTGATGTATAGTTTAATAAGTGAACAAAGAATAATTAAAATGTGGAGTTGTAATTTAGACAATTTGGAGGTAGGAATATGAAGAATGGCTGATTCCCACGAAAGAGTGGAGGTGTAATAACCCATTTTTTGCAGACGGACTTTTAGAGAGCACCAGAGTTTGTGAGAGTGGTTGCAATACCACATAATGTGTAATAGATCCGCTCTCGAATAGGGACAACAAGTACAAGAGGGGGATGAGTTGGGGATAAATTTATTAAGTATTACAGGAGTGTAATAAGAGTTATTGTTTAGCATCAGTTGGGTATATAAGAGTTTCTTAAAAAGGGAGAGTTCTAAAGTAGATTTTATGGCTAAGAGTTTTTGATCCTCTGTAATAGGAGAGCCAAAGGTATTCCAATAGTTGGAGAAGAGACAATTTGAGTTGTATAGCAAGGTATTCAATAGTTTATAAGAGGATGAAATTGTTTTTTTAGTGCTCGAGATTACAGATATAATTTCGACTAGTTTGTTAATTTCCTGAAGGTTGGGAGAGAGATTGAAAGGTTGTGCAAGTATAATTTCTCTTAATTGTCGGAGAATAACTGTGTATTTATTATTGGTTCCAAGAATTAACCGTAGCTCGGGAAGGGTTTTAGACCTATATTTGAGGATATCCCATATATTGAGATCCTTGATGAGAGGGAATTTAGTGAGGTCAAGCATTACATTATTGATCTTGAGGTTTGGATTATGATGTAGTGGTTGGAGAAGGGGTAGAATATTTTCAAGTTTGATGTCTTTAATAAGGTTTTGGAAAAGCCTGATTTTATGTTTCAGGGAATGTGCTAGATTACAGTTGTTCATAGAAATAGTGGATAGAAAGGGGATAGCCTGAGGGTTAATTTTGTTAGAGATAATATGGTGATACCAAATTTTTAACCATGATGGAGAGTGGGTATGTGTTTTGCTGTTAAAATTTGAAATAGACCAGACTCTATTAGAGCAGATAATCTTGTAGTACAGTTGAAAGTTTGGAAGGCCTAGCCCCCCTTTCTCCTTAGGGTAGATTAATTTGGAGTAAGAGATCCTAACTGACTTAGGGAACCAAATGAACCTAGGTAAGTCTTTGTTAATTTTGGAGAAAAAATTATTAGGGACTAACATATTCGAAGCATTGAATTGATATAGAAGTCTGGGTAGGACATTCATTTTCACTATTGCTACTTTGGACAAGAAAGCTAAATTCATAAGTTTCCATCTTTGTAGATCTTGCTGTATAGTAGACCATGTTTTTAGTAGATTGTTTTGGAGCATAGAAGCTTGGTTATGTTCAAAGTGGATACCTAGATATTTAAGGTTATATGTTATTTGAAAAGAAGACTCAGGAAAATAGAAAGATTTGTGGGAATTGGGATTGATTGGGAAAATATGTGATTTTTTGTTATTAATTTGGTATTCTGAGGCAATAGAGAAGTTCCTGATGGCATCAAAAATTTTGGGTAGATCTGAATTAGGAAATTGAAAGTATAGATTTAGATCATCTGCAAAAGCTGATAATGCAACGTGAGTATTTAGGATGTAAGTTTCTTGGAGGCCAGTGCTTACTTGGGCTAAAGGGAAGTCTCTGTGTTCATCAGTGGCAGTGGTTAACACTGAGCAGCCTGCCTGTCCATGTAGGAGTGGTTACTGCATAGAAACTGTAGTTTTATTGTCCATTTTGGGTCAATTCTAAACTCCTTGATCTCTCTCTCTTAAAACCCTGCAACCGCATGATTTTGGCGTCTTTCCAGGCTTGATAGTTGTTGCTGAAGCACCTACCAAGAGGAGAAAATGCTGAGAGAAGAAAGGAGCCACTTTTGAGATTTTAAGTATTTTCTTCTGATTTATTTCTTAGAAAAACTGCATTGCCGCCTACTTTTCGGCATTTTCTTGCTTGCAAAAGTTGATATCTGTGTTAGAAACAGTATTTAGAACATACCTAGAGCCTGTTTATTGCATTTTTGTGTTGCACTTAATTTAAAATAGTTTTTTCTTAAAATTGCATTTTACCTGCCTCTGACCTAGCACACACGTGTTGGGGTCAGTTATTGCACTGTTCTGACTAGTTTGCTACTTGTGTTTCTCTGCTATCCTTAAACAAAAACTAAAAAACAAAAAATCTTGCTATTTTCCCACTTTCTATAATTTAAAAAAAGTTAAGTTACAGAGTTGCTGTTCTGAACTGTTTGTAAGTTTCTTGTTGGCCAGTGCTTACTTGGGCTAAAGGGAAGTCTCTGTGTTCACCAGTGGCAGTGGTTAACAATGAGCAGCCTGCCTGTCCCTGTAGAAGTGGTTACTGCCTAGAAACTGTAGCTTTATTGGTCATTTTGGGTCGTTTCCAAACTCCTTGATCTCTCTCACTTAAAACCCTGCAACTCTCTTTTTGCGTGGTCTTGCGCACAGAGCAGCGTCAGGCAGCGCCGGTTAGCTGGGGTATTCTATTCCTGGCTCCACAAAGTCTGCGCTGCAAATTTTCCCTTAGAACTAGGCAAGCCTCAATTCAAGTGCTTCAGATCAACTGCTCTTATTGCAACACTTGCATAACCCAAATCAGCACTTGTCCAAATCTCCTAGACAGCACTATTATTTTCCAAATCTCCGAGACAGCACTATTATAATACAGCATAAGACCCTCGACTGTCCGCAAGACAAGTGAAATTCACTTTTCCAAGCATGTCCAGAGGTCAGCTTCAGGTGTACTCTCCAGTTCATCTGGTGGAATTGGACATCCTGAGGTAATGTCACAACTGCCTCATGTATACAGACAACCCTCTCCTCTTACCTCTAGACACAAACACGTGTGAGAGATGCAAATACACAGCCAGACTGGAGGCTAAGCGCTCTCAACCCATGACTGTAACAGACAGTCAAGAGGAGAAGAGACACACTAGCATCACACCACCAGTCACACATGGATCTACAAAACAAGCACCGGCAAAACATACACATAAATACACAAAAACATATTTGGAGGCACTAGGTACCAATCTGAAAAAGAAACAGTGCCCTCCAAAGCAGACAAGCAAGCAACCTGCACCTCCAAACACAAGCCAGAAAACACATAATTCACCTCAGCAGTGTGCCTCACGACAGCCCCTAAGGCAAAACACCATACCCAACACGCTAGTAATAGGAGACTCTATAGTAAGGCACACAGATGTTCCACTCACCAGGCTGAACAAGGAGAAGGTTACTGTCAGCTGCCTGTAGGGTGCTAGGATCCGCCACATAGCACAGGTACTTAGGTCACTACAGAACAAGTACAAGTATGACGCTGTCATTGTACATGTTGGTGTGAATGATCTGACGTACCTCCCTGGACTACATGAAAAGAGACATTGAGGAGCTCTCTGATCATGTAGCCCAAGCTGGTATGACCCTGACCTTGAGTAGCATACTACCTTCACCTAGAATGATACCACAATACAAAGACAAAATGATCAATTTCAACAATTGGTTAAGCTTCTGGTGTCATTCTAAGGGGATCCAGTGTCTGTCTGCCTGGGATGACATGATAGACAAGCCTCGCTGCTTCGCCAGAGATGGTTTGCACCTGTCACCCCTAGGCTTTCGAATACTGGCCAAGGCTCTTGCCGTCCCCATAGTGCCTTTTTTAGGCAATGCTCAAAGGACAAACCAACCACCGTAACCAGCACAGGTAACAAAAAACTAAGGGTAATGCTACTCAACGCCAGAAGTCTCAACCTCAAAATGCATGCACTCGAGGCACTCCTCAGTATGGAGAAAATCGATGTTTGTGCAGTGACGGAAACCTGGTTCAAGGCTCCAGAGAGCACCCCAGCACTACCAGGTTACAATTCATATCATACCTTCCGGCCTCAGTTACCGGATCGCAGTACAAAGGGCGGAGGTGTATCCATATTCATCAAGGATACCCACATCTCCAGGTTAGTGGCGCAGCATGATGCCCCAGAGATCATCCATGTGCAACTATCAGCAGGCAAAACCACATTTCAAGTCGTAGCCTATTATAGATCGCCCACCATGTCCCAAGATGCTCACTCAGCATTCCTTGAGGCATTGGAAAATATAAAGGTCCTACCCAACACCATAATTTTGGGTGATTTCAACTGCCCTGGTATAGACTGGGCGAACTACCAAAGTTCTAACTCCTATGCCCAGCGGTTCATAGAATTTATAAATTCAAATGCCCTTGAACAACTGTTATATTCTCCCACTAGAGGGGACAACATATTGGATTTAGTCATCACAAATATGGGCACCCATTGTACCACACCCATTATTACTCCCTCTCTGGTCAGATCAGACCACAGACTGATAACCCTGGACGTCCTCACCCCTCCACCTCCCCCAGTCAAAGAAACCATCGTAAAAAACCTTTCCAAAGCAAACTTCAAACTACTTGTGTCAGAAGTGGAAAGCTTCACTATTCCCTTGCAGAAGGATAATGATATCCAGGATGCAGAATCCTACACCAAGGCACTCTGTATGCATCTTCAGGATTGCATGGACCGTGCTATCCCAAATAAAACCAAGACATCTTCCTCAACCAAGAAGAAACCAGTCTGGTGGACCCCGGCCATAAGCAAACTATACAATAAAAGGAGGAGACTTATACAAAAAAAGGCCAAATCTCAAGTAGAAAAATCATCTCTGATCAGCATTAATAAGAAATTGAGGGCCCTCATCAAGTCAACTAAAGCCAGTTTCGAAAAGAAAGTTGCCAAGGATGCCAAGGATAACCATAAGGCCTTCTATGGCTACGTCAAAAACCTAAATGGCAATGCTCAGGTCTGTTCTGAGTTAGTACAAAATGAAACAAAATACACTGACCCCACTGACATTGCCAACATCTTGGCTGATTCAGTGCAAATTTCTCCCCGCCCTCCCCACCTACAGTCCTATTACTATTCCAGGGGATAGTGTAACTCCAATTATTACTGATACGTTGGTTAATAAGGCTCTATCTAAAGCTAAAAACACTGTCTCCATGGGACCAGATGGTGTCCCGAGCTGTGTCATATGCGAGCTCCAAAATGAATTAACCCCGCATCTGAATACCCTGTTCAGTCTCAGCCTCTCGACAGGATATGTGCCCATAGAATGGCGCACAGCAACGGTGGTTCCGCTGCACAAGGGTGGGCCCACAACCGACCCTGGGAACTACTGACCAATAAGCCTGACCAGTCTGATCTGTAAGGCAATGGAGCAAATCATTATGGAACTCATAAATGGAGAGATTGGGAACCTCCAAACACTTGACCCCACACAGTTCTGCTTCGTCAAGGGCAGATCATGCCTCCTGAACCTGGTGGACTTCTTTGAGACAGTTACTCAGGATATAGATAAGGGAAAGGAGGTACACACGGCTTACCTTGATCTTGCTAAAGCATTTGACACCATTCCCCATTTGGGTGTTATTGATAAACTCACCAACCTGGGCATAAACCCTTACGTCACAAGATGGATCGCAAACTGGCTCTCAGACAGATCCTACAAAGTAAGAGTAGCGGGATCTATGTCCGAATCCAGACCAGTAACGAGCGGTGTGCCTCAGGGCTCTGTCCTGGGGCCTCTCCTGTTTGGCATATACTTCTCAGAAGTACAGGCAAGCACTGAAGGGCTGTGGCTGACCAAGTTTGCGGACAACTGCAAACTGGGTGCTATAATAGAGTCTCCGGCCGACATGGATATCCACCAGAAGGGCCTTAATGAGACTGATGCATGGTGTCAAAGCCATGGTCTCAAGCTAAATGCTAAAAAATGTGTAGTAATCCCCTTTGGATAAAACAGAGTACCAGCGAACTACCACATAGGAGGTAAGCCCCTGAAATCTGAAGAAGTAATAAGGGATCTAGGGACCCAAGTAGATAGTCAGCTTTCCTTTGATAACCATGTTGCCAAGGTGGTTAGAAAATCCTTCTATGTGACCCATCTGATCACGAAAGGGTTCACATTAAGATCTAAGGATGTAGTGGTGCCCCTCTACTCTTCCCTCATCAGACCCATTATTGAGTACAATGCACCAATTGGAATGTACCTGGCTAGGCATCTCCAGCAGCTGGAGAGACCACAGAGGTACCTCACTAAGAGGATTACTGGCCTCAAACAGTTGCCCTATGCAGCACAATTGAAAAAACTAAGGCTTTTCTCTGTTGCATACCGCCTTCTCAGAGGCGATCTCTGTCTAACATACAGAGCCATGTCCAACCCAGAACTGTTGAACATGCTCCATCTTAGCAAAACCAAATCTACTCGAGCTACACGCTCTAGGGATATAGACCTCAGCACAACAATGAATAGAACATGCTGGAGGGATAGATTCCCTTTGCAAAGACATCCCTTGCTATGGAACAAGGTCCCGATCTACATAAGACAGAGCCCCTCACTATCACTCTTCAAGAGGAACCTTGACGAGTGGATGGGTAACTGAAAGTTCACACCAGGGATCATACTAACAGCTCTACTAGATAGGGGCCAAGGGTACTAGCTGCTAGATCAAGGGCCTAGGGAACTAACCAAAGGGGCGGTGAATACCGCACAACATGGCTGGGCTAATATATGCCTTCAGGCAGACAGCCCAGTACCTGCCTATGAACCTATGAACCTATGTAGAGTCCCTGATTCTCATTTGTTTCTTTTTAGGAATCCGCTAGCTGACCCAGAGGTTATTTCTCAAGGGCCTAAAGAAGTTAAGGCCACTGTTACCAAGAATCCTGTTCCTTCCGACAGGGAATCTAGGAACCTATATAGGTGGGGTAAAAAAGTTTATACCTCTGCCACTCTTGCTGTTAGGTCTGCTAATTGCCTTTTTCATGCTTAAGTATCTGCAGCACACCTTGGAGGCTATTAAGTCAAAGATTGCGAGTGTGCCTCTTTTGGCAGAGAGTAAGGTTATGCAGGATTTGCTGAACTCTGCCAGTCTTGTCAATAAACATTCTTTACATTGTGGTTTTGACATTCTAGAAGCCTCTTGCAGGGCTACAGCTACTGGATCTGTTCTCAGAAGGCATGCTTGGCTCAGGGAACAGCCCCTTCCAGAACCTGTCAAGGCTAAGCTTTTAGATGTACCTTTACATAAGGGCAGGCTTTTTGGCAGCACAGCAGAGGAAGTGCTCAAGAAGATGGAGGACAAGGCCAAGTCTATGCAAACAGACTTAATGCAATTTCAACCGCCTCGCTTCAGCAGGAATTACCCTTCTAAGAGTTGGATGTTTCCTGATACCAGCAGACAGAACTGCTCTAGGACTAGAGGTTACAAATCTTCTAGGGGGCAGGGGGCTACCCTTCACAGGACTAAGCGTTGGCATGCTTCTACTTCCAAGGCGGGCAGTTCTAAGCCTACATCTCAATCCAAACATTCTCAATGACTCTGTCCAACTTCTGCCTGTTCCTGCTTGCCTGGAGAATCCTTTAGGGGAAAGGTTGGCCTTTTTTGCAAATGTTTGAGCCACCATCACAGACAACAAATGTGTACTCAGAACTGTATCCCTCGGTCACAGGTTTTTCTTTCCACACCTTTCTAGTACCCAAAGGATTCCCGGATGCTCCTCCAAACCAAAGGGCAGAAGTAGAAAAGCAAATTTTGTCTCTGTTACATCTGGGGGCAATAGAATCAGTTCCTGCTCAGCAGGTAGGCCAGGGCTTCTATTCCAGACTTTTTGTAGTTCAAAAAAAGAAGGCACCTGGCGTCCTATCCTAGATCTATCCATTCTGAACTCTTTCTTGGTAATTCCAAAGTTGAAAATGCTCACTCTGCATCAGTTGCTACCAATGTTAGACAAGGACTCCTGGCTAGTAAATTTGGATCTCAAAGAAGCTTATCTGCACATCCCTGTCAGGGAAAGTTGCAGGCAATACCTTCGTTTCAGAGTGGGCAAGCAACATTATCAATTCTCTGCGCTGCCCTTTGGCTTATCTACTGCTCCCAGAGTTTTCACGAAGTGTTTAGCTCCAGTCTTTGCTTTTTGCAGGCAGAAGAAAAGTCAGATTTATCCATACTTGGATGACTGTCTGATTCAAGCAAATTCTCAAGAACAGCTGTTAAAGGATCTGGAATTTGTAAAGACTCTTCTGTCTTCTCTGGGTTACACTCTCAACGTGGAAAAATCAAAAATGGTGCCATCCAAGGAGATAACATTCCTGTGAGCAAGTCTGAACATAGTTGCCCAGATGATATATCTCACCCAGGAGAAGCAGGCAACTCTTTCAGTTTACTTCAAGGATTTGGCAAGCCTGTCCCAGCTCTCTGTAAGGAAATACCTGCAAGCTCTGGGATACATGGCCTCTTGCATTCTCACGATTCCATATGCAAGACTGCATATGAGGAAATTGCAATGGTACCTCAAGAACCTTTGGTATCAACACACACAGGACCTGGATATGATAACTCTTCGGCTTCCATGCCTGCAGACAGAGTTTCTATGGTGGGCGACAGCCTGTCTACAAAACAAGGGTATGCCTTTTCGCCCACCTCCTGCCATTCAAGTTCTTACCAAGGACGCATCGGACTATGCCTGGGGAGCTCACCTGGATGGCACATGCATACAGGGACGTTGGAATGCCCAGCAGAGGTACCTGCACATAAACCTATAGGAATTGATGGCAGTTCAGCAGGCCTTACTAGCTTTCAAGCATCGTCTTTCTCCAGGAACTCTGCTTGCCAGGACAGACAACACCACAGTCATGTGATGCATCAACAAACAGGGAGGGACTCATTCTTACCCCCTGTGCAGACAGAGCATGATTGTGGGTTTGTGGCAGTGTGGGAAGAAATAGCCAGGGAATTGTTATGGCTAGGCTTGTATAGGCCGTAGGGCTGATAGCCTAGTACCAACCTATGAACCTATGGTCCATAGCAGCATCATTAGGCCTGCATCTCCTAGCTCAGTTTCTTCCAGGGAGACTCAATGTTTTGGCAGGCCAGTTGAGCAGACGGATCCTGGATCCTCATGAGTGGCAACTAAACAGAGCAGTCTTTTACAGCATCATTCAGCACTGGGGCACTCCTCAGGTGGATCTTTTTTCTTCCCCAAACAACCACCTTCTACCACTTTTTTGCACCGGACAGCATTACAGCAAGGCCCGGAGAGTGGATGCTCTGTCCTTCCCTTGGA
Source organism: Protopterus annectens (assembly GCF_019279795.1). NCBI lineage: Eukaryota > Metazoa > Chordata > Ceratodontiformes > Protopteridae > Protopterus > Protopterus annectens. The sequence goes on from NC_056739.1 coordinate 155,208,498, forward strand.
CGCTTCTGTCAGTTTATGCCTTCCCTCCTCTTCCTCTTCTTCCCAGAGTATTATTGAAGATAAGGGATGAAAGACCAAGGACTATTCTCAAAGCTCCAGACCAGCCCAGACAGCATTGTTATCCACTACTTCGCAGTCTCTCCCAATTTCCTCCTTGGCGTCTTCCTCTGAAACCAGATCTTTTGGTTCAGGAGAGGGGAAACATTCTACATCCTCATCTTCAGTCTCTTCATTTGGCAGCTTGGCTCATTGTATGAATCAATCCATTTCTTCTTCCCTTTCCCAGCAGGTGGTTAATGTACTTCAGGAGGCCTAGCACTAGGAAGTCCTATGCTGGCAAATGGGAAAGATTCACTCATTGGATGCAGGCTAGAGGGGAATCTGCTTCTCAGCCTACTGTTCCTCTGATCCTGGAATACTTGGCTGATTTGCTTCAGAGTGGTCTTTCATTTTCCTCTATCAAGATCCATGCTTCAGCCATTTCTGCTCACTGTTCTTTTGAGCTACCCATTTTCTCTCATCTCCTGATGAAAATGTTTCTCAGTGGTGCTTGCAACTTAAAACCTCCCAGAACTGCACCTACTCCAGCCTGGGATCTTAATCTTGTTCTAGAGAAACTCACTCTTCCTCCTTTTGAGCCAGCTGCCACTGCAGATTTAAAGTTTCTCTGTTGGAAGACTGCCTTCCTTTTGGCTATAACTTCAGCAAGGAGGGTTTCGGAGCTGCAAGCTTTGATGGCTGTGGAGCTTTTCTTATTTTCCATGCAGCTCATGTCTCTCTGAGAACCAGTCCCTCTTTTATGCCTAAGGTGGTTTCTAGATTGACTGTTAATCAGTTCATACACCTTCCTACTTTCTTTCCTAATCCTCAAAGTAGAGGTGAAAGGATCCTGCATTCTCTTGATGTGTACAGACAGCTCAGGTTTTACCTGGACAGGACTAAAGACCTTCGGAAATCAGCACAGTTATTGGTCAGTTTTGCCCCTGGAGCTCAGGGCAAAGCTATCTTTAAGTAAACCATTTCTAAATGGATTGCACATTGTCTTACTTTCTGTTATTCCTTTCATGGCAAGGTTCCTCCTCAAGGGGTTAGGACCCACTCCATAATAGCAGCTTCCACTTCTGCAGCCTTTTTATGGGGTGTCCCTACTAAAGACATTTTAGAGGCTGCCACATGGTCTTCTTTTTTCACAAAGCATTATAATTTGCCTTTGTTTTCTAGAGCCAGGGCATGGTTTGTCACTGCTGTTCTGCAGGGCATTCTCTCCAATCCTTGATTCTGTTGGTACCTCCTCCCTTTTCTCTGGGCTTTGGTAATCAACCCACTGGTTAGGACTGCAACAGTGAAACACGATGAATATAGTACAGTTGTGTACACTTACCATAAATGTAGATGTTCGAGTGTAGTCACTGTTGCAGTCCTGGTTTCCCTCCCTCCTTCCCCCTTTTTGGTCCTTTCCTGTTCTCCTTTCCTAAGGCACAGGCTGAATCTGGTTTTATTTACCAAAGTTTCTTTTGGCTTAAGCCTTGTTTTCTGGGGCCTCCTGACTGTTATGGCAAGAAAGACTGAGGAAGTGACGTCAGCTGCCTCCTTTTTTATCGGACGTCCTGACATCCTTTACAGCCGATGACAGCCGATGTCATATTTACTTAAGTTTGGTATTCTGGCCTATCGAGGGCTACCGGGAGCCAGATATAAGCCATTGGTTAGGACTGCAACAGTGAATACACTCAAACATCTACATTTATGGTAAGTGTACACAACTGTGCTTTTCTTATTTCAAAAAGTTCAGGAGCTAATGTCTCAGCAGGTCATAGTACATGTGCCACAGGTGTGAAAGACAAATGTTTTTAATTCAAGAATCGTCTGGTGCCAAGGAAGGAAGGAACTGGGAGAACAGGCCCAGCCCTTCCCTTGTTACTTCTCTTACCGTCCTTATTTTCATAGTAATGTTAGATTTAAAAGATGATTATGCTCCTATTCCAAATTTCTGTTTAAGATTTTATGTGTATGCCTTACCTTTTGGACAGTCCTTTGCATCAGTGGTATTGTCTGGTCCAGTAATTGTTTACTGTAAGGCATTCACATTTTTCCATTTTTGGGCAGTGATCTTATTAGCTGACTTTTTATCCGAAAGTTAGGAGTCTTTGACATGTGAAGGAGCTCCTTTTAAATCTGGTGTTTCAGTTGAACCATCCAAAATCATCTTTCTTTCCTTCCCACTGAATACTTTTTCTGGGAAGCCTTTGAATACATTACTTAGGAAGGGAGTCTTTCTTACGACAAAGTAGAGCTCTACAAAGAAAACTTCTTGATTTTTTTTCCAGACAGACAATGTGTACTGCACAGGAATTTTTAAGGATTGTGGGTTTCATGGCCTCTATGATTATCGCGATCCTTTGGGCCAGACTTTACATGAGTAAATTCCACTGGTACTTCTGGACAGTTTGGCCTCATCATCAGCACACTCTATCCTTTCAGAGTCCAGTATTTGGGATTTGTAAAAAGGGAGTTACAGTAGAGGGCACACCAGGTACCTCTTGATCCATGACGTCTACAAGTTAGCACATCTTATAACCTTTGCAGAATTATGATTGCCTGTGAGGTAGCCTCTCAGTCAGTAGCGTAGCTACGGTGGGGTGAGAGGGGCAACAGGGTCGGGTGCAAAGTGTTTGGTGGGCACAATAAACTAATCCCAATCGTTCTTTAATGTAACACCGTCTTTTAAAAGCTGGTCTTGCATTTGCGGTCAGACCTTTGCACTGTAGTGCCCCGAATGTGGTCTAAACTGTAGCAACTTCTTGGGGGCCACATATTCCCCAATTTATGCAAACACAGTTTGGCTTGGAAGAAAAAGTACTGAACACATTTTTAATGCAGGGGGCAAGCCCCATCTGAATATTTTAAGTTTATCAAGTGCTATTTTAGGTTCTTAGACAATATATTTATTTTATGGAATGGCTCAGCTGAAGATGTTAATGAATTTATAAAGTTTATGCATAAATCTGTACCATTTTTAAAATTTACTTTCACTTTTAGTAAGAACATTGTTAGTTACTTAGATAAGCAAATGGGTTAGTTTCAAATCAAACATTTTTAAGAAACCAACTTAAAATCTAGTCAGTTTTAAGAATGGAAATTGTGACATGACATGTATTATTTACATGGCTAAATGCTCTGGGTGTGATGGGTTCTATATAGCCAAAACAGAGAGGGCATTAAAAAAAGGATATACGAGCATAACTGCAACATTAGCAAAAAGAATCTTAGCAACGCCCTGGCTAGACACTCAGAATCTTGTAGTAATAGCAACAGATTTTTATTTCGATTTATTGAAATTGTTGAAAGCAACCTGGGAGGGGGGTTGGGAAAATGTCCTTGAGTATAAAGAAGTAATCTGGCAGCTTAGGTTAAATGTGGTTTGACCCCCCTGCCTGAATGACAGCATTGCTCTCCAACCAGCACCGAAGCTTAGAACCCTGAAAAACATGAATTTCCTTTTGAATTATTTTAACAGAAGTATTTTTATATGTGTGTATGTTTTTTAACAATGCCGTTGGAATTGTAAGATTGTGCATAACCCTGTGTTTTTTCTTCTTAAGTAATTTTAAGAAAGTTGAATTGTGAGCTAGATTCTATTTTTATTTATATCAATTTACATTTTCACATTTTAATTTTTTGGTACTTTTCCGTTATCGGGTTAACACTTTAAACGTGGTTGCTGATCTCCAAATCAAGTGTCTTGTCATGTCTTTTTGGTCTTGTGTAAAATTTAGAATTGACATCTCCTTTTTTAAATATTATACAGTAAAATATTTTATACACACTTGGTTAGATTAAGAGCAGAAAGACATGACGAGACACTGGATTCGGAGCTCAGCGACTGAGTTTAAAGTGTTGCTCCGATAAAGGAAAATGTTACAGTATGTTATCAAGCACTTTTTTGTCTGAAATTAGGTCTATCACTTCGTACCACTCATTCAAAATCAAACTAAAAGGGAACTTCTTTTTTTATAAGCTCACACACACACACACACACACACGCAGTTTAAACTTACTACTGCGGTTTCAGATTACTGCTTCAACTAATTCTTAATAATTTCATACCAATGTACAATATTAAAGTACTTTTCTGATAAAATAAGTCTACGCTTTCCACTTTTAAATTCACATACATATTACAAATTCACTTACTGCTTTAACAAGTGTCCTTTCACTACATCAGTGTTTATATATTTGTTTCCTTCTGTAGAAATTACATCCTTAGCTGACGTCTCTAAGAAAGATGCAAATGATTCAGTGTCATTTACTTAATTAACACAATCTGATCTAAAATACAAGTGTTACTAGATGAGGTTTTCCTCCACGACCGAAAGAAGCAGTTAGATGTCCCTTTGGTAACGGTACATTACTCTGCACCAAGGCCTTAACAATATATTTGCAAAACTGCAAAAGCTTATCACATCCTGTTTTGTCATGCTGTGGAATGAACTTGTCACTGCAAAGACTGCAATCAGCAGACTTGCAACGTCTTTGTTGGACAAAATGCCCATTCCTCACCCCTGTCTGCATGTAGACTCTACTGGTACTTTAACTGCTGTGGAACACATTTATTTAATAACTCAGTATGCTGTAATGGGTAACAACAGTCCCTGTCAGCACTGCATGCAGGAGATTTACACGAACATACTTTAAAGGTAGAGGCTTAATTTAAAATTTTTTGTAGGGCAAAGATCAGGCATATTATTACTGTTTTAAGAAAAAAAAAACGACTTTTTCGGGATTTTGTTCATTTCTTATCTTTGATTTCTCTGTTTGGTACGCAGAAGGGAAACACTTTAAACACGATCGTTGAGCTCAAATCCAGTGCCTTATGTCTTTTAACCAGGTGTGTGTAAAATTTAGAAATACCATCTTTTTTTAAAATATTAAGTCAAATAATTTTTACACACATCTGGTTATATTAAGAGGAAAAAATACATGATACGTGACTGGATTTGGAGCTCAGCAACCGCGATAACGGAAAAGTACCCATTTTTATTACTATGTTTAAAACATTACAATTCTTTAAGGGTTGTTAACACTTTATAAGTCATGTGTCATATTTGAAGCTGTTTTGTAATTCTAGGGAAGTACAGAGTTTAAATAATGTGTGTGTTCCTTTAAAATGTTGATGAATAACTTTGTTTTTGAGTTTCCACTAATAAATTCAGTGAAGATATAAAGGGAAGAGAAACGGTATACTTGTTATTCTGATGTAGTCTCCCAAAAGAAAGAGATGAAAGCGCTTAATCCTGGTTATTTTTTAATGGTTAAATAAATACACTTCATATTTTTAACTTTTCATACTGCCTGTTCCTTCATCCACTCATTTCAAGTATTTAGGCTACCAGTTTTGAGTGGAATACCCTATTGAAAATGTTTGTTGTTTTAATAAAATATGTTAAAGGAGGGTTGGGGTCAGGTCACAGAAACTGGACCTGAGTGGCTGGGGCTGGAGGGATGGGGGGGGTGTCATGCATCTGGCCACCTGGTTTCTCTGCCAGTAGAAGGAATGTCTGGGTTTTTTTTGCTGTGGGGGGGTGCTTAGAGCTTATTACAGTAAAGTGTTTTTTTTTCTTGGCTCTTCACTTGAAGAGCTGAGGTGGTGGGGTGCTGGTTCATAGTGCCAGCACAGGGCACTAATTGAATCAGCTACACTTCTGGTCACAGCTCATCTGATTCTTAAGGTTTTATACATGATGTCTCTGTCAGAGCAAGACATGATAGCGGATCGGGACCAGAACAGGTCCTCATCAATGGGATCCATTGCTGGGGGTCTTCCAGAAATGGATCCAACTGTGGGAGAACACCTCATATAGTTCTCTTTGTCTCCTTTCAAAACATACAGGCAAAGAAATTCTGCTGCAAGATTCCATGCAACAGGCCTGGATTGCAAAAGATTTCTCATTCCCATGGATGGGAGTGTACTTTTCTGCCTTTCAACCCTTTAACTGGTATCAACAATTGTTCTAAAATTCCAGGACACTTTCCAAAGTAGACATTGTGGCTCTCTTTTGGGCCAAGCATTTGTGGTTCTTCATTAATTTGGTACAGGCCAAGAGCAAGTACCACAGTTCCCCACCTTGTGGATTTACTCACAGGAGTTATTTGATACACCCCAGCCTGTTTATACTTAGACAGACTGCCTGGACTGTAAGTTTTGAGATCTTTAAGATCCTTTTTTGAGAATGTGCAGCAGATACTACAGGAGGCAAAATACTCACGACTAGAAAATCAGATATGGGTAAATGGCAAAGATTTTCTAGTTATTGTTATAATAAGAACCAGTTCTGTCTGGTTCTAGATTATTTATATGAGTTATTGTCTTCTCTCAAGTTTTATCTTTTGGCCGATTCTGCTTGTCTACCATCAGATCGCCCTCCCCCATCACCACCTGTTCTCAACTCAAGTAGCTTTGAAAGGGGATTTACTTTTTCGTCTGCCCACAAAACAGGTGACTTCTCATTGGGATTACTTTGTGTTTAAAAAATGACACATTCCTTTTGAAATAACTCATCAAGTTATTTTGAGGTTCTTAACTGGAAAACTGACACTTGTTCCTTTCAAACTAGCTCATGAGGCTATTTGAGGTTCTTATTTGGAAAAAATGTGTTTTTTTTTGCTCTTGACTTGTGCAAGAGTATCTAAGTTACAAGCTGTTATGGTGAGTTAAGTCTGCCTCATTTCTTTCACAGGGACAGATTTTCTTGAGAACTAGTTTCAGAGTTTACCTTTAATGTGTTATTATCTGTGTATTCTTTCTGGAACCTAACGAGGGAGAAATAATTCTACCTACTCTGGTTGTCCACAGTTAAGTTAGGTACTTCTTGGAGTAATAAAATCCTTCCGAAGGATAATCAGACATTGTTTTCTGTGAAGGTAAAATAAAGTATAACCAGTGGTTGTCTCATGCAACTTTGTCTGCTATTCTCACCATAAAAAATAATTTCCAGGCAAGGTTAAGGCCTACTTTCCTGGGGTCTTGGCTTCTCCTGTGACGTTTTGGAAATGGGTAGACTCTAGAAGTTTTCTAGAGAAAACAACTTGATCTTTTCATACTTTTACAAAGCACTGTAGACTGGATTCTTTTATAGATTCAGAACTACCATTTCTAGGACCATTTTCCAGGGGCTCCTAGATTCATAAATATCTTATTTCTCCCTATATTTTTAGCTATGGTAGTCTACCTAAATAGCTTAGCCTACTGCAGCAGTGATTCACTGTAGAGCTTAGTACAATTGTGTAAGTGAGACTTACAGTGACAGTAGATGTTTTAATTGACCCCTGTTGCTGTAGCCATCCCTTCTCACCATCCCACTTCTACTGTTTTATCTGTTTTGCTAGAGTGTGGACGTGTATACTCCTTGTATAAACGTTTTACATATTTTTATGTTTTTTTCCCGAGTATTTATGTTTCAAGGCTGTAGACTCCCTTCTTGAGGCAAGAAAGCTCTGACGCTTTTTGATGCTCTGACATTTATATAGAGCTTTGCTTAAGGTTCTGACAATTAGAGCATGTAGAAGGTGTCCTAAAACTTTGAAAAGCTGGCCAATTGGTCTAATCCTTGGTAGGATATACCCCAGATAACATTGGCTACTGCAGCACTGATCAGTTAGAACATTTACTGTTTTTTTAAATCTTTATTGAATTATCCCTTAAGACAAAGGCAAACATCCATTCATGTACAAGGAACCATGCTTGCATTTATACAGTTATCAGTCGAACATTACTTAAATTGATCAGTTGCTGCTTTCCCTTAAACTTCACTCCTCCAAAACATTATTCTGCATGTATTGTTCCCACAGTTTCCATTTTTTTTCTATGTAACTTGCTCCTTCCCTTTTCTAAAGATCTGACTTCTAGTTATTTTATCTCTTGGCAGTATTCACGACTTCACATATACAGCTGGTTTAGACTTTTATGTCCATTTTCTAGTAATTGTTTTTTTGGCAGCTGCAAGAATTAAACTTAATAAGGCCTTACTATTTCTAGGCAATTCAGATTCTGTATCCATCCATCCACAACCCCTTACACATGGGGTCAGGTTTCGCTTCAACAGTGACAGTTGTCTAGAGCCAAGGTTCATATCACTAGGTGGCTAGCCTTGTCATGGCTGTTCTTTCATACCACACACTCAAATGCACACTCACACCTATGGCCAATTTAGATTGCTAGTCCATCTAACTACTTGTCATTAAAATGTGGGAGGAAACCAGAGTACCTGGAGAAAACCAATGCGAACACAGGGAGGGCATGCAGACTGTACAAAGAAGGCACCCCAGCTGAGAAGTGAACCAGAGAACCGCATGCTGTGAGTTGACAACTCTGTCTGCTGCACTACCATGCTGCCCCCAGATATCCTCTATCCCAGCTCAAACAAATCAGTTCTTTAGTTGTACCAGTTTTCTCACAATATTTCTGACAGAGTACTATGAAGGAAATTATTAAAGTCTGCCAACTCAACTCGTTATAGTCCCAAAACATATGTTCCTAGTTACCTTTTACTTCCCCATTACACCTTCAACATTTGGCAACTACCTGATAAAAAAAATATTTTGAGTCTGCTTGGGATGGAAAAATACCTATGTAAACACTTACAAGCAAAAATCCTGAATCTTCTAGACTTTGCTGCATATTTGGGAGCCATACATATGTCCTCACATTGTTTTCTTGTGAATTGCTTATCTGATATGTTTCTTCCCAATCTTTTTTAACTTGTTTTGGTTGATTCCTACAGTTAACATGCTGTTTTTTTATATGCCCTACTAAGTATCCCTTTTTTACAGCAATTCATGTACTAGATTAAAATATAAATTCCACCACAGCAGGTCTTTCACTTAAGATTCTCCTATCATTTTCTCTTTCCATATACTCTGATATCAATCCTTGATAGAAAAGGCAGTCTCTAGCCTGCAGTCCAAATGTCTTCTTGGCCTCTTTTCACTTTATTGCCTTTCTTTCTCTATATATTTGTTCCCAGTCCCTTGGTTCACTTTGCCAATTTTCTCCAGTAGATTCTAGCTCCTGCTTGCCTCTTCTCTGTATCCCTAAGTGCAGTCATCTATCATCAGAATCTCCTTTCTCCATTCTCGTGTTGGCTTAAAATATTTTGTATGGCTGTCGTTATTCCGCTTAAGAATCTGCATCCAAAATCTCACTCTCTCCTTGTTTCTTGAATTTCCCCCCTGTTTCATCATCATCACTTTCCACATTGATTTATAGCCTTCTGCTTGAATTACTGTTATTATAAGTCCCATTTACACAACAGTCTTGCTTTTTCTGTGATATATCTGGAGTTGTTCAAACATCAAGAATTGTTATTCAGATTTTTGAAAAGTAAGACATTTTGTAGGCTTGCTTTTTTCTATGTTCAGAGAATTACTGGATGTTTGGCAGCACTAAGACAATTTCAGACCTGACATTTTTATCATTTTTATGATAATTTCTGGGTTCTGACTCACAGTCAATTTCTTTTCATACAACCAAAATTGTTTGCATCTTTTCTGTGCAATAGTACTGCTTTATGCATTACCCCCACTTTATTGTGGTTTCATGGTGAGTGCTCTTTCATTACACTGCTTCATATTTTCCCTATGTACCCACATAATACTTTCCTTTTAATATATTTTGGAATGACATACATAGTCTACACTAAATGTTCGCATTGCCTTTGTTTATTAACAGTGTTTTGTACAGTTCGTGCAACTTTCTGGATGTATAGTTCACTTCTGTAGACATATTGTTTTACATAATTATAGTCTACTGTATTGGTGGAGATGGTTTCATTATACCAGGATGAGGCCACATTCATTGCAGTATCAGCCTTTCTAAACAAACTATTTGAAAAAGCTTAATCCAGATGAAAAGAAAAGGGCATTTCTTAATGAGGGTAGGAGCCGTTGTACTCTCCATGTGGGGATTTGCCTGCCACATCCTTCTTATCTATATACACTAACTTCAGGATCTTACAACTTCAGAGAGGACTGAAAGGCCCAAAACGTTGAATCACTTTTGGTTCACTAATATAAATTGCACTGGCAGAGATTATCAGTTAACTATGGTGATTGATGTGTTGCAACTCAGGGTAGTATACTTGACTTGCTTAAACTTTGTTCGGTTTATAAATAGACCAACGTTAGTGAATCTGGTTTTACGCCTTCACGTTGTCAGGTTTTATAGATAGCGCAGACCAAGGCTGGTGAAGCTGGTGGAGATTACACCTTCACGTTGTCAGGTTTTATAGGTAGTGCAGACCAAGGCTGGTGAAGCTGGTGGAGATTACACCTTCACGTTGTCAGGTTTTGTAGATAGTGCAGTTATTGTACATGGTGACTTATTCAGTAGTTTATGCTTCAGGCATACATGCCATGTTTATCACATTTGGCCTTTTGAATTTGGTCTTTCTGCAGTTGGTCTTTTGGCATTAGGGATTAAAAAGTACCCTCTTTGAACTACTCTGCATTGATTAAAAAAATGTTAGCTAATATCTCTTGTTATTTTTATTGTATATTAGTCTTACTTTGTATAACAGTGTTGTATTTGTACATTGTATTACTGATTTCCTTAAGTGTTTGCCTTGTGGCCCATGTCAGAATGCAAAATGGATCACTTTGGACTGATATACATATAAAATTAACAAACACTAAGTAAGTGAAATAAAATATAGATCAGAGCAAAGCCCCCATTAAGAATGGAGTGCAGACTCCCTGATGATGGTTTAAACAGCAGTACACATTTGTCAAATGGAATTCCTGCACCCTCTTAACCCATTCCCTCTACACATTGCAGCGCTAAATTGTGGGTGCATTTTAGATGTGGTGTTTGAGCCTGGTTTAACAGCCACATTTATACTACGAGTGCTAAGGCATCCTGGAACATCTCTGTTTTTGATCCCAGTGCTTTCCAGCATATTTTGCTAGAGTGGCTGGTCTTGTTAAACATTGTCATTAAAATATGACCAGGTAATGTGAATATAAAGTAATTACTGTACTTTGTCAGTAGGGAGTTAATAGAGTGCAGGAACAGTAAGAGTACGGGCCATAGTCTTCAGGAACTCCTTCTGGTTTTGTACTTGTGTAGAGGCTGCTTTGTGAATTTTAACTGTAACAGTTCTGTTATGTAGATCATTTGTTGTTTTGTGGTAGGCTGTCTTGAGGGTGCCAAGTAAGTGAAGTTGGTTTATGAAAAGTAAGTAATTTAAAGTCTTAAAGGCCATTTTTTAATAAACAAAAACACATTTTAGTTCGTGTTCATAAGGGAAGGATTTATTATGGGTATTGGTAACCTGATTGTGAAGGAGTGGGGGAGTTTCAAAAATTAAGAATGGAGGTCATTTGCTTGCATAGATCAAGATCTAGAAAGGCCAACTGTAAAGTTCTGAAAGACTTGTTGGGCAGTCTAGAAAGACAGAATGTGTTGACTCTTTATACACCGAATCACTGGCTAAGTGCATTCTGTAAATTTTCATAATTAGATCACTGTTGTTGTAGCCTAAACTGTATGGGACCTGTCATACCAAGGAATGGACATACGACCAGCATTAATTTCACATATGAAAGCATGCTGGTACAGAAGTAGACATATGGACACCAACATTTAGAACTTTCTTGATGTTAAAGCTATTAGCAAGGCTTTCTCTTTACTGCATTTTCAGTGGTTCGGCAGTCAGCTAGGTTTGATAAATTGGGAAGATAAGTACCCATTTGGGGCTCTTCTTTTCATTTTTCTGTGAAAAGTAGTAATGTTTTTCAGTTTACATCTGAGAGAAAGGCAAGATGCTTCCGTGGATGTCAAATCCCTTAACAGAGATTCCCACACAGCTTATTTTTTCTGTTTAGGTGAGGAACATGATGTCTGCTAGAGATTCATTTGCTTATCATTCAAACCTAAGACCATTAATAACTGGCTTAGTTCCCTCAAGCTTTTTGTAGAGAACCAACAGCTTAAAGCCCTTACTAAGGCCTCTGTGGAGTCTTGTGTTGGTACCTCTTCCAGTCTTCAAGAAAATGTAAGTCGTTAGAGAGGGTTTTAAAATGTCATCTTCAACATCCTCTCTTCCCTGTGCTCTACAAGGATAAGTCTGTTGTGGCCATATTGGAGTCCTTGGACCATTTGTCAGCTGCTTCTGACACCTCTGTTTTTGCTCCTCAGGAAGCCATTAATTAATATGGGTCTAGCACACCCTCAAGGACTGGATATACATTTGCAGTGGAGAAGGGAGAATCATGCTAAACAGGTTCAAAAAGGGGTGAAAATGTTCCACAAATATCGGTTAGTGATGAGGTGCCTGGCACTCATGGAACATTGCATGCATGAGTTTTCTTCAGAGACTCCAATTAAAAAGACTCAGAAGGTGAAACACCTTTCCACTCCCTCTACACCTGCTTCCAAAGAAATAAAAGAGGAATGCTTCTTTTTTGCTCAAGATCTTTTTAAAACATTCCAGTCACTTCAAATTGCTTCTGCAGCCCCTGCTCATTTGAAAAAGAAAGATATCTTCATCTTCAGATGCAGAATCTGATTCTGATGGAGAGGAGAGAAGGTTGGTTAGATTATGCTTTTCAGGTTTCTTCTCTGGCAGGTACCAAGAAGGAACTAGTTGAGGAGAGTTCCGCTGTCCTCCCACCAAACAGGAAGTCTCATGCTCTAGACAGATTTGGGAAGCATGTTTATGCCTCACCTACATTCTTGATGAGAGCTTTGAACTGTTTTGCACATGCCATGGATTTCCAGAGAGATTTGTCCAAGGAAATCTCCAAATCTCTCACAGGAACTTTGTAGATGAAAGGAAATCTGTTGATTCCCAGTTGGCTGTACTCCAATCTTTATCTAATGTTTTTATTCATCTTATCTCCAATGCCTTGGAGGATGTGTATAGAATAGCTGACACAGGAATATCCATCTGAAGACATGCCTTGATGCAGCTGTGCAATTTTGCAGAATTTTTCATGATATCCTTCATCAGTGCCCCCTATGATGGATCAATACCGTTTTGTCCCAAAGTACAAGAGGCAATCTTTAAAAGAAAGAAAGATGGTAAATCCCTGTCTGTCATAGGGATCAAATTCTTCACCCCTCAGAGGACCTTCTCAAGAAACCAAGAAAGAGGTTTTGCAAATCCTTGGGGTATTTACCAGACACTTTTGGAGAAAGAGCCCCCATGGCAGAGAGGGGAAGTCTTTAATGTATGTCACCCCAGAGGCAGAGGTGGTCCATAGAATCAAAACTTCAGAGGACTATTCTCTGAAAAGCCTTTCCAGCACTCCTGAACTGTTGCCTGAATCTCACACTCTGGAGGTAGTCAGGGGATGCTTATTCCTGCATACAACAACCTGGACGTCCATCACTTAAGACAAATGGGTGCAGAGGATCATTAACATATGCTGTCTCGTTCCATTCCACATTCCCTTTCTGACCCTAAAAAGACTTCCTGAAATTTCACCCTCGCAAAGGGAAACAGCCACTTCAGAAATAAAGAAGCTACTAAGCAATTGAGTCATTCTGTAGATTCCCCCCTGACCAGAGAGGATCTGGAATTTACATAAGGTGATTTTTAGTGCTAAAGAAAAACGTAGACCTAAGGCCAGTCCTGGACCTAAGTTACTTGAACAAGTTTGTGAAGCAGACAAAATTCCAGATGGTCAGGGTACAATCTATCCTTCCTGCGCTGAAAAAGAATGACTGAATGTCCTTGACAGATTTTCAAGATGCATACTACCACATAGAGGTGGACAGACACTCCCGGAAGTATCTTTGCTTAAGGCTGGGATCCAGTCCTTTTCCAGTCTGGGCTCTGCCCTTTAGTCTCACCAGAGCTCCCTGGGTGTTTACCAAATATATAGCAGCATTAGCAGCTCTTCCCCAACTACATGGGTTTCTGGTGTTCCCTTATTTGGGTGACTGGCTCATTACCACTTCTACCACGGGTCTACTTATTCAAGCCAGAGACTCCTTGCTCCATCTTTGTACAGGCCTGGTGACGGCTAGAGTCCCCTCTTGTATATCTAGGGCATCCGTTCATTCTGCTGTCTCCACAACTGGTTTCTTTGTTACTTATTGTATTGTTGTCTTTCTTTTTGCAGGCAAACCCAGCCTGCAGTAGCTTGTTCTATAAGCAGGGATTATGGGTGAGGAGAGGAGCCCAAGTGGCTAAAGATGAATCTAGCTCAGATTCGAAGAGCCATATATTGAGAAAGAATGGAAACAGACAATACAGATCTATCATTATAGCAAGTTCATAGGTTTTGTTTCTAAACATTTGGCTGCTTCAAATCCAATTCCTTAAGACAAGGATTGCACAGCATTTTACAAAGTTGGAAAAAGGGCTTGTATCTCTTCAGTTATTAGTTGTCAGGCTCATATGTCTGTATTCCTTTTGGCATCACTTACTGACATGAAGAAGACTATTGCTGAGTTACCTACTTAAGAATCTAAATCTTGTTTGCTTTCTTTCTTTACTTTCCTCAGTCACTCAGGTTACCAAACATTGAAATGCTGTTACCATGCCGCTGATACATGATCTAGAGCAGCAACAACTGGATCCATCATACATAGATATGTATGGTTATGGACCAAACATTTACTAGAAAATGTAAAATCTGAATTCTTAAGGTCCCTCTGGCAATTCATTTGCTGATAGCTGTAGACAGATTGAATGAAAGGAGAAAGTTGATTATTTACCTTTAAACCCAATGTTTTCAGTTGGCGTACTTTTAAATCTAAAGTCTCACAATATGTATTGATTTATCTACTCTGTTTTTGCCTGATTGGCCTGGACTGTGTCTGAAAAGGGTCCTCGGACCAGCTCACTTAACCAGTTAATAAATGCTTAATAAAATAAAAAGACGATAAATAGTTTTCCTCAGTTCCAGGACTTCATTCAAGAGTATATTGCCTCACAGTCATCTAGTTCTGTTCCTTAAGACATGTCCCCTGCAGAAATTATAAATTATAAATCAGAATTACCCTTCAGGGGATCCCTCATCTCCATGTAAAAACATAGAAAAAATGATAAGGTTGTCATATTCAAAATAGGCAGAACCTTCACTTTGTGATACTTCTAAAGGTATTTTTCTCTCTAATAGAAAGTGTCCAGGTTCACAGGCACCGTACATACTAAAGGAAAGGAATTGTTTCCCTCTCACAAGACAGATCCTGTCACCTTCTCTTTATCAGCCTCCAGTCAAAGTACTAAGGCCACTCTGTTTTGGTAAAAATCAAGAGTACTAGACAGTTATGGTAAATGTGCTCACATCTGGTACTTTAGTTGCTACAGCATTACATTATTATATAGCACATATGGTGTATAATAAAGTTCCCTTTTGTGCAAACCCAGGATGCTTTACAGCATCTGTCATGTACTGGTTGAGTGAAGTGTGCTAGTTATGGTGTAGGTGCATTTGTCCAGGGTACTTTAGAGAAGGCTTGTATGTCTGAGAATGAGCATTTACATTATATAATGAAGACATTCAGTATTAGTTATTAAGGTACCAGTGACAAGGATTGTGGTTTGGACAACCAGACAGTAGTATTGTTGTAAACCAATGAAAACAGGGAAGAAGATAAAACAAAGGCCATAGCAGTAAATTATGTACTCGCACATGTAATCCATCTCTGAACTTCAAATTAATACTAAATAATCGTTCAGGAATACCCATCTTTATGGGGATCGAGACCACTTGTAAAAATGCACTTTATTCACAAACACCAAGAATACCACCTCTTATTTCCTTGGGTGCAATTTCCAAAATGAAAAAAAGAAAATTAGCCTGAGGACAAGTCAAGGTATGTCTGTATAGGGCGTTTTTGCTGTTATGTGTCCTAATCTCATAACAATGCTCAATTTTCTTTTTTTCATTTTGGAAATTGTACCCAAGGAAATAAGAGGTGGTATTCTTGGTGTTTGTGAATAAAGTGCATTTTTACAAGTGGTCTCGGTTTCCAACCTTCATGTGGGCACTCTTTGCAGGTCTATAGTTTTGGTTTCGGTCTTTTCTGACTTGCATACATCCTTTTCTTCATCTTTATGGGGACACAATAATATCAACAATTTAGGTATGTTCTGTTATGGCAGCTAAGGATGTGCGGTGAGAAAGTAAACAAAAGATAATGCAAACATTGAGAAACTGGAAACCCCTGATAACTGATATGGATAGTAACATGCCAACAGTGAAAATGTTTCTAATTCCTTTAGTTTTATGTACAAGTTTTATGTACAGACCAGATGTATTTTTATCATTCTGAGGAGACGTTGTGGACCATAGTTAATAAACAGTTGAATTAATTTATCTGGTAGGGGAATAGGGAAAGAGTTAAGTGGGATAAGGTGATTCTTTCCACAGAAGAAGGCTGTTTAAGATTACCTGATTTGAAGGGACATTTTAGAACTGTACAGTTAAGGCTTGTATACATTACAGGAGTAAAATATCATAAGACAAAGTGGAAAGGAATGACAGTAAAACATGGGGTGGGTGTAGTTCAAGAAGTAAGGAGAGAGTAGCATTTTGGATGCATGTCCTTACTGAGAATAACAGCAGCCATACAGAATATTGTATTCATAGAGCAGCGGGAAGTATCGTAAAAACTAAGCCAACACAGGAGTTAAGAAAGGAGATTTTACCAACAGGGATGCCTGCAAGTTATGGAATAGAAAGTGAGAACGAGGAGTCTGGAATTTACTGGAGAAAATTTACAAAGGAACCAAGATTTTGGGAGCAAATAACTAGAAAGAGAAAGGTAATAGAGTGGGATGAGGCTAAGCAGAAGCTTGGACTTTAGGTTAGAGACTACTTCTCTAACCAGGGATTGATAGAGTATACGCAAAGAGAAAGGGATAGGGGAATCCTAAGTGAAAGACCCGTTCAGTAGTGTTTTCAGTTCAATCTAGAACAGAAGCTGCTGTTAAAAAAATGGATAATTAATAAGCCATAGAAAATATTGCATGATAACCATTAAACCTGAATCAGAGGAGGTTAGAAAAGATAGGTAAAGAGAAAGTAAAGACAGTATACAGAGCAACAATGGGAGGGCATCTGTAAATCTCAAGTATGCAGCAAAGGGCAGAAGGTATAGCAGGTTTGCTTGAAGTGGTTGTATAGTTATTTTTATACATCATGCAGACTTCAAGAGAATTTTTCCTCAGGCAGATAGCAAATACTGGCGGTATATTGCGAAAGAGAGACGTAGCTGCGAACATGTTTTATGGAAATGTAACAGGTTGGGAGGTTTTAAAAAGTTTCTGCAGGTCAGAAATTTTGGGGGAGTAAATTGTTGGTTTTAACTAATGAAATGATTCTTCTGAAATGGGATATAGGATTTGAATTCCCCAACATAATAAGGGCGTAATAAGTTTAATGGTATTGGCTGCAAAAAAAGCAGTTACTCGAACATGTAGATCAAAACCTAAACCAGCTGTAACTGAAGGAGATAAAAAACTGGAAGTGGGAACTTCAGAAAACGGAAGGAGCAAATTACATAGAAATAAATGGAGTTTGTGGGAACAATGCATGCAGATTAGTGTTCGGTGGGAGGAAGGTTTATGGAAGGCAAGACCTAAAGCAGTTTTTTTCAATTTTAGAGTGAATGAAAATTGTTAAAATGTATATTCCATGAAAACAAAACAAAAGAAATGTTTGGATTGTTTGCTTTTCTGTTACTATATGTGTTGCTATATCAATTTTAGTCTCAAGTTTAATACAATAAAGATGTTTTAAAAATAAGGACTTGATGCTGAAAAAAAGAAAGAAAAGAAACAGAAAAAGTAAAAGGAATGAAGACCTTTCTTTAAAGAAATGTATAACCCACAATCACCAAACTTTCAGAAGAATTATATTCCAAGTAAAAAGCACATTTATAGCAAAGGAACAAGGAAATGCTGATTCACGTGCAAGATAAAAGGGAACCTGTATGCAGAGCTAACTTTTTAATTGCTTGTTTGTTTGTTTGTTTATGTATTTATTCATTTTCACTTTTATTAGCCATAAAGGGCAGAACACCTTTAAGGGGTGAAAAGCTCCATGGAGGGATAAAACAATAAAATTAAAAGATTCACTAAAGTTGGCAAAATGGCATAAGTGCACTTGGTCAGGTCTGTATAGTGCTTCAATCTGTTACACTTGCATTTTATACTGCAACATGACATTACTCTTTATTGGCAATGAATGAGCAAGCCCGGCTTTATATACTGGGGGGATTTTTTGCCTCTGAGGTCTGTTCTGTGCTGCACCACCTTACTAATGCCTCTTAATCCTTACCCTGTCCCTGCCTCTTACTCCAACCCTGCCAAGTTCCTTAGATAAACCCTTTTCGTAACACTGCCATTATTCAGACAAATTGGCTATGGATGTGTGGTGGGGTTTTGATGAGACTGCAGAAGAAAACTGCTAATTTCCTTTTGTAATCTTTCTTTTTTTATTTTGTTTTTTTAATTCATTCAATATGTTGATTTTTGAAATGCCAGCATCAGTTATTTTAGGTTCAGTGTTGGTGTCTTTCAGTAAATCAGTATTTACGAGTAGCTGTCCATAGATTATCTCTTCCCTTGTGATTCCTTTATGTATGAGTACTTTTCATTCATATACTCAGTTAACATTTTGAGCTAAAGTCATCTTTTAATAGGTACTCACTTAATATATTCAAATTTCTGGCTCAGCAGGTAATTTTGTTTCCCCATATCAATCTTAGAAAATATAACTCACTTGATAATGTATGACACTGCATGTATTAGTCCCTTTTCCTGTTTAAAACACTCTAATCAGACTCAATGAAGGCTACACGGTCCGCTAAGACTGTGTATGCGTTGTGGTGCCATTTTGTAGTCAGCGTGTAGAGCTGCACAAACACAATAAACACCGTGATACGCTAATGACAGCATAACCAGCCGAATGGTATGCTATCAGCCAGTTCAAGATGGAGGAGCTATTTAGGCAGCTATAAAGCAATTGTATAGACTTAGTGTAGGTTTTCCAAAACCTATTGGAATACACCTATGGAAACTAATCTACATGGAATCATGTAATGGCTTTGTACTGCTAGCATCACACAGACTCAACCCCGAAGTAATACACTTACAACTGTTGGACTATCAAGGTAAGTGTTGAACAAGGAATATGACAATAAATGTCTAAGAACACAAATGAATGGCAGATCAGTGCATACTGCTACTTGCAAAAGTAAGTATAAGGTGTGTGATAACAAGGTTGTTGTTTTTGTAACATATCACACTCACAAACAAACCAATGTGTAGTTCAAAATAAGGAATACTAAAGGACTACTGTATTGTTTACCATGGAAATACCAGGATGACTACACAATTGGAAGAACAAAACTCTTGAAACCCGACTTTTGCTGTGGAAACACACAAATAATATTTGGCACCTCACCCCCAAAACAACAGGAAAATGACAGTTGTAGAATCCAAGGAATAACACATAATTCACTTGTTATAAATGCTTTCAACACAATTCTCACAAAATGTGTACATATTTACAATGCAAAAGTCAATTGTATATGATTGCTAGGCACCTGTCATTGTGCCCAGAACTCCCCTGGCAGTGTCTATGGGCCAACATAAAAGTATAATACCCCTGTGTCATTGTCAATATTGTACTTTATAAGACATAAGACTGTAAGATAACCAGTTTTAACAATAACAGTTGTAATGACAGTTAATAAGGCTGTCTATCTGTCAAAGTCAATGCATGGCAAAAATGCCTGTGCAACCTTGTTCCCCATTGGCCCTTTTTTCAATTATAAAGGAATTCCCAATACTATTCTAGCATGTCCAAAGGTCAGTTGTCAATCTCCTCTCCAGTCCAGCTTGTGAATCTGGGAATCTTGAGGCAATGTTACAACTGCCTCATGTACACAGACAACCCTCTCCTCCTCCCAACAAATTCCAACACATGTGAGAGATGCAACCATATAGCCAAACTGGAGGCTAAGCTCTCTCAACTCAGTACTGGCGTAACCAGTCAGTAGGAGAAGGAAACCACACTCACTACAATTCCAGTCTCACATAGACCTACCACGACAACAAACCAAACACATAAACACACAAAAACATACTCTGAGGCTCTAAATAAAAATCTGCCTAAGCAGCAGAGACCTCCAAAGCAGACACCCAAGCAACCGCTACCCCAAAACAAAACACGTGCAACACATAGCTCACAAAGCCAGTGTGCCGAACAGTCACAGCCCTTAAGGCTAAACAACACACCTGATACACTTGTAATAGGTGACTCTATTGTCAGGCACACTGACGTCCCACTCACCAGGCTGAACAAGGAGAAGGTCACGGTGAGCTGCCTGTTGGGCGCTAGGATCCGCCACATAACACAAGCACTCAGGTCACTCCAAGGCAAGTACAAATATGACTCAGTCATTGTCCATGCTGGTGTGAATGACCTGAGACGTACCTCCCTGGACTACATGAAAAGAGACATAGAGGAGCTCTCTGAGCATGTAGCCCAGGCCGGTATGACCCTGACCTTGAGTAGCATCTTACCCTCACCAAGAGTGATGCCACAATATGAAAACAAGATGATCAATTTCAACAATTGGCTTAACTGATGGTGTCATTCAAAGGGGATCCAATGCCTGTCAGCCTGGGATGACATGCTCGACAAGCCACGATGCTTCGCTAGGGATGGCTTGCACCTGTCACCCCTGGGCTTTCGGATATTGGCAAAGGCTCTTGCTACCCCCATAGTGCCTTTTTTAGGCAAGGCTCAAAAGACAAACCCACCTCCATAGGTATCACAAGGGATAAGAAACTAAGAGTAATGCTACTCAATGCCAGAAGTCTAAACCTCAAGATGCATGTACTCGAAACTCTCCTTAGCATGGAGAACATCGATATCTGTGCAGTAACAGAAACCTGGTTTAAGGCTCCCGAGAGCACCCCAGCACTACCAGGTTATACCTCATACCATGCTTTTCGGCCCCAAAACTTGGACCGAACCACAAAAGGAGAGGGAGTATCAATATTCGTCAAAGATACCCACACCTCCAGGTTGGTGGCACAGCACGAAGCATCAGAGACTATCCATGTGCAACTAACTGTGGGTAAAACTGCCTTCCAGTTTATAGCCTGCTACAGACCACCCTCCCAAACACAGGAACCCCACTCGGCCTTCCTGAGAATACTGGAAAATATGAAGGTCTCTCCAAACACCATTATATTGGGCGACTTCAACTACCCAAACATAGACTGGGAGCATTACTCTAGCTCCAACACCCTAGCCCAAAGGTTCCTAGAATTTATAAACTCAAATGCTATGGAACAACTTGTTACTACTCCCACAAGAGGGGAAAACATACTGGACCTGATCATCACCAACATGGGGACACTATGCTCCAGACCAGAAGTGTATCCCTCACTGGTAAGATCAGACCATAAACTAATCTCACTGGATATTCACATCCCGACCCCACCCCTGCCCAGAAAACCACAGTGAAAAACTTCTCTAATGCAAATTTTACACGCCTCAAAACCGAGGCGAAATCCTTCAAAGCCCCCAGGCCTGTGGAAAATACGGCCCAGACCGCAGAATCCTTTATAAATGCATTCTATGAACACCTTCAGGAATGCATGGATCATGCAATCCCAAATAAAACCAAGACCCAATCCTCCAAAGGCAGATATCCTGTCTGGTGGACCCCAGCCATAAACAAACTATACAATAGAAGGAGGAAGCTACTACATGATAGAGCAAAATCCCAAAAAGGGAAGGCATCTCTGATCAGTATTAGCAAAAAACTACGGGCACTCATAAAATCGTCTAAGGCCAGCTTCGAGAGAAAAATTGCACAGGACACTAAGGATAATCAGAAGACTTTCTTTAGTTATCTTAGGAACCTGGGTGGGAATTCCCAGATATGCTCAGAATTAGTCCAAAATGACAAAAAATACACCGAGCCCACAGACATTGCCAATATCCTAGCTGACAGGTTCAGTGCAAACTTCTTCCCCCATCTCCCCACCAAAAGGGCAAATATCTATCCCAACAGAGTGCTGCCCCTCTGACATCTCAGATGCTCAGGTAAGAGCCACCCTCTCCAAAGCAAAAAACACAGCATCAATGGGACCAGATGGTGTCCCGGGCTGCGTCCTACATGAACTCCAAGAAGAGCTAAACCCAAACATAAAACTACTGTTCAATCTTAGCCTTACTACAGGATATGTACCCAAAGAGTGGCATACAGCAACAGTGGTCCCTCTCCACAAAGGTGGTGCCTCAACGGATCCTGGAAACTATCGCCCCATAAGCCTGACTAGCTTGGTCTGCAAAGCTATGGAAAGGATCATCATGGACCTCATAAATAAAGATATTGGGGACCTACAGACACTGGATCCTACCCAGTTTGGCTTTGTTAAGGGCAGATCCTGCCTCTTAAACCTGGTCGATTTCTTTGAAACAGTCACCAAGGCTATTGACGAGGGGAACGTGGTCCACACAGCCTACCTGGACCTCACAAAAGCCTTTGATACAATACCCCACTCGGGCATTATAGATAAGCTCACCAGCTTAAATATAAACCCCTATGTCACTAAATGGGTTGCAAACTGGCTCAAGGACAGAACCCACATGGTTAGAATTGCTGGAGCCATGTCAGACTCCAAATCAGTTTCAAGTGGCGTCCCACAAGGCTCAGTCCTGGGATCTCTCTTGTTCGGTATATATTTCTCGGCGGTACAGGCCAACACGGAAGGACTGTGGCTGACCAAGTTCGCAGATGACTGCAAACTGGGTGCCATAATCAACTCTCCAGCCGACACAAGCATCCTCCAAAAGGGCCTCATAGAAACAGACAACTGTTGCCAGAGCCATGGCCTCAAGCTAAACGCCAAAAAGTGTATAGTCATCCCCTATGGCAAAAACAAAGTGCCCACAAATTACCACATAGGTGGTAATCCATTAAGTACAGAAGAAGTCATTAGGGACCTGGGGACCCAAGTTGATAGCAATCTCTCATTTGACAACCACGTGGCCAAAGTGGTTAGAAAAACATTTTATATAGCCCACCTAATCATGAAGGGATTCACATCTAGATCAGGGGAGGTCATCGTGCCTCTTTACTCATCCCTCATCAGGCCCATAATTGAGTACAATGCCCTTTTTGGGATGTACCTTACCAGACACCTGCAGCAACTGGAAAGACCCCAAAAGTACCTCACCAAGAGGATCAAAGGGCTCAAACAGATGCCATATGCTGCCCTGTTAAAGAAACTCCAGCTCTACTCAGTGGCATACCGCCTGCTCAGAGGAGATCTGTGCCTGACATATAAAGCCATGTCCAACCCGGAATTAATGGACATGCTGCACCTCAGAAAATCCAAATCCCATCGATCTACGTGCTCGAGAGACTTGAACCTCAGCACTGAAATAAATAGGACATGCTGGAGGGACAGATTCATAACCCAGAGGCTCCCTTCACTCTGGAATAAAATCCCAGTCCAGGTTAGGCAGAGTCCCACATTGACTCTCTTCAAGAGGAATCTTGATGAGTGGATGGGAGATCATAGGTTTACCCCTGCTATCACTTCTGTGTCACTGTTAGACAGAGGCACAGTATACAAACCTCAAAAAAAGGCATAGCAAAATTAATTTAAAATGGGTGGCGAAAGCCAAACACACTCTGGCTAGGCTTATAAATGCCCTAGGGCAGATAGCCTAGTATGAACCTAAGAGTGAAATATAAGAAGTGCATACAGATAACAGTTTAATCCCCTAATGTATATGTATAACACTTTTCTTTGTAACGTGAACAAATCTAGCATGTACCTGAAAAATACAATACCTTAGCAACATCAGAAGCCTTCTCTGCAGATAAATCAAACGGAAAGTCAATGCATATGTTCTACAGATACACAAGTCCTCTCACCTTCAAGTTCCCTAGCTACACAGTTACCTTGTTATGGTGTACATTCAGGCCTCTGAGCACAGTGAAGATGCAAATAAGATGTGAACTCATTAGAATTGCCTAATCCCAAACTTTTGTATTTGTGTATCAGATGTAAACATAGTGTAGACATCGCTTTAATGTTTTTTGCTAATGGATCACAAGTGCAAATGATTAGTGGGAAGGAGAAGGAATACATAACAATTCAGTGGGTGTGTCAGCCAGCATACACTTACAAATTGTAGAAGTAAGTGTAGTAAGCTTTGAAATGGAAGTAAACAGCCCACATTTATCATTTTCAGTGTACTAGTAGCCACATTTTACTTCCTTTACTGAAAACAGTATTTTGCTGTCGTGTAATATTGTCATACATATTAAGAATGATGATACGAAATGCCCTGTGGACTGCATATCTTAAGAGTACAGCACACATAAGAGAAGAATGGACACAATATAAAGGGAAGACAGAGCTTCAATACTCATAAATGGTTGTGTGATAATTCATTGCACTAAATATGTAAACAACATAAGTACAAAGAAGTGAGAGTGTGCAAGTGTTATATGTCTTTATAATACTGTGGTGGAAATGGAACTTGCTTATATATACAATGATTTTTATTCCTGCTGCAAAGCTGCTTCTGTGGCAAGCAGAGATAAGACACCCTTACTGTATTTTGTAGCTTCAGTAGACTGAGAGTTCAAATCCAGTTATATATAAATGTGTAATGTTTCTTAAAATGTATTTTTTAAGTATTTTTATTTTTATATAACATTAATATTTGTGTAACACGTAGCTTAGCTCAAACATAGTGAAACGGATAAATATGTTAAATTTAATGTTAAGTTACTTGTATAATGAAGACTGCATAAAGTACAGCTGTGAGTCAAGTGGGTGTATAACACATCTGGTAAACACAATGAGCCACACGGTATATACTATCTGTAGATCATGGTTCAAGTCCCACTTTTATCTTTTAATGATGAAACCTAATAAAACACTTGTTACCGGAGTAATGCATGTTTAGTTTTGCTTGTCACATTTGTGCATTGCTTACCTTCATACAACACAGTCTAATGCCCCAGACAACAAGCAGACATAGTCCATCTCAAAAAGGATACAATGTTACCTCTTTTGCTTTCCATCCCACAAACCCACTAAGCAGCATTACATGATATTTATATACATATCTATTTATAAAGTCAAAAATATTATGCAATATTCAAGTTTACATATGTATTTAAACAGGTTTTTTGATATTCATATTTATATTTATTTATATAAGTACTATGTATTGTAATATGGTTTGTACCTATTCCACCACTTGTATTTTCATATCCAATTGTATGGAAAATAAATGGTATTTCACTTAAATGAACACAGAGGGAGGGTTTATTTTGTGATCATGTGATGGGAGTACAAGTATTTAAGCAAACTAATTGTTCTAAAGGTGTTTCTGATGATGTCAAGGGCTTAAGACCGACGAAAGCACTAAAATAAAACAGTTGTTGCTGTGAATTACCTGGTTGCTGGTTCCTGCTGCATTTCTTTTCATTAAAAAATACCTATGTTGTATAAAAAATACTTTCTAGCTGAAACAATCGGCCTGCCTTGTAAGTTCTCCAGACCCTTATGTATTTTAGGTAAGCAGTAAAAAACTGTAATTCACAGCCCTGCAGAGAAAATTTCTTTTCAATGTCATTTTGGGAAAAATAGCCTAATCTATAACCTTTATGAAGTAGTGCCTCATAGTCAAGAATAACTTTCTTGTACATCCTAACATCAACTCTATTACACACTTTTGTATCATTCAAAAGATCATAACACATTTTCACATACTGGTTACAATTCAAAATGACCACCTTATTGCCTTTGTCTGCCAGCTTTACTACTAGTTGAGTATTGCTACCCAAACATTTTAAGGCCTGCCATTGTTCTATAGACAGGTTAAAGTTAACATTCATATTGCCTTTCCAACAATTATATAAGCGTTCAATAGAAAAATTATATACTGCAGAAAACTGCTGAATAGTTTGGTTATGAAAAGGGAGTGCAAATCGGCTTTTGCTTAAAATACTGGAAGTATTCAATAAACAAGAAGAATTCAGTAAAACCTCCCTATAGTAGAGGTGAGCCTGGGTTCTAATCCAGCAAAGGCAAAACTTTTCTTACTGATGTTCCACTTTACTTTATATAAAAACAGTAGAAAAAATACTTAGACATAAAAGTAACTTATCTGTAGCAGGTGCATTGAGCATGCACAGGATATCAGACATATATTATATGTGTAACTGTGGGTATCGGTACAATTATGGTTCTGCAAATGCACATTTATTTTTTGAACTTTCATGTCACACACATACAGTAGAAAAAATACTTGCACATAGAAGTAACTTATCTGTAGCAGGTGCATTGAGCAGGCACAGGGTATCAGACATATATTATATGTGTAACTGTGGGTATCGGTACAATCATGGTTCTGCAAATGCACATTTATTTTCTGAACTTTCATGTCACACACATACATGGTTAAACACTCAGCTCTTTAATGTATATATATATATGAGCAGGTCTGACAAATAAGGTCTGAGTTACAGTGAGCACTCTGCACAGTAATGTCTTCAAAAATACACTTGTAGCCCAACCTTCCCTTTGGCAACTGGTATAAGCTAATGCTCACAGTATAGGTGAGCCAGAGTTCTAATCTAGCACACTCCCAATTGTATTAATGCTTGTCCTTTCAGTTTTAAAAATATAAAACAATGTAAACATAATTATAAATATAATTAAATATCACAAATATAATTAAATATCACATAAACATAATTATAAATAGCAATAAGTATGTATAGCACTGGAGCTCATGTGAATTATTTGTGTGACTGGGGGTATACTAACTACTATGTTTCTGTAATTATGATTGTCTTTCCTGGCCTTGGATAGACTTCAGACTTCAATGATACGTATACATGCATGAATGTGTAAACCAGGACCTTGTCAGGTCACACACGTACATGGTTAACCCCTCATCTGAAGTAGGCAGACTTCATTTGTCTGCAACCTGTGGGTATTGGATCTGACCTCGGATCCGAGCCGGCATTTCAAAAGCTTTAGGCTCCGAGCTCTTAGCTCCTCCCTCTACCCATAATCCCCTGCCAGGCCCTAACTGACCTCAGATTTCGTTTGCCGCTTTCAAGTTGCAACGGACTCCTCGTGCTCCTGGTTTCAGATAAGCATTTTTGACTAGAAATTTTTTGAAAACTTTAACTTTTATAATTTAAACGGTTAGAGTGTATGTGTTAGGCTTTCCTCTCTCTATCTTTTTAATTTTTCTTCGGGTTTTTGCGTAGTTTGTGTGTTTGTGTGTTGTGTATGTTTTAGGCCTGTTAGGGCTTAAGATGTCTGAAGCCCATAAGGCAGTGTTCTCTAAATGTACCGAGTGTGGCCATAAGCTATCCCCAGCGGATGGCCACACTAGAATGCTTGGGGTTTGCACACCTGTCATCTGGTTGTACCATTTGTGCAGGGTTCAACCCCCGAGCTTTAAGGGAGCGGAGGTCGAAGCTTGTTCTGGCGGGACTTTTCCCTCCAGATGCGGCTCCGGCCTCTGCCCCTTCTGGCCAGCCTTCTGTAGGTGCTGTAGTCTCCTCTCCTCCAGTTGGGACTCAACCTCCCTCAAAAAAGCCGGAGGAGAAGGAGACTTCTAGGGAGAAAGAGAAGAAGGAGAGACACAGGGAGAGGCACCACAAACGGAGAGCCGAAACCTCAAGTTCGGCTCCTCCGTCTAAACGGGCCTCCCCTGTGCCTTCTAGATCTCCTCCTCCTCGGCTCCACTCCCCTCGGTTCTCTTCTGGGCCCGAGGAGGAGGAGGCTAGCCCTTCAGTGAGGTCCCCGAGGCGGCTCTCTAGGTCCGCTTCGGTGGCCTCGACTAGATCCACCTTTTCTATGAGTGAAGCAGACATGGACCGGATGATGAGGAAATTCATCCAGGCCCAAATGCAAATGGAAGTGCTCTTAGCCCCATCCGGGAGGGGCCGACCGCCCCTTGACTGCCACACCCTGGGTTCGGAGCTTTCGGTGCCGGGCAGAGTTGGATCCGGGGGTGGGTCGGATCCGATAGGCCGGCGCACCTCGGATCCGTCCCATCCGAGTGCTTGGTGCCGGACCCGACCTCACCGAGCTGAGGCGAGCCTCGGTCCGAGGGAGCTGGTGTGTCTTGGCTCCGTCTAGGTCGGAGCACACGGTCTCGGATCCGACGGTTTCTCCGGCTCCGATCCGTCGGATCCAGTGGGGTCGGCTCGGGGCTTAGAAGCTGGCTCCCCTCGGCCTTGACGTAGTGGAAAGGGCGCTGTTGAGGACTACGGACCCCGGTCCCTGCCACGGCTCCACCCGCACTCCCTTGCAGTTGGGCCAGGCTCCCACCAGCCGGTCCCAGGGACAGCCCGCCTCGGTGTCCCAAGTAGTTCCCTTGGAACATCCAGCTGCTGAAGAGGACTCCTCGGACAGCCCCCCCGAGGAAGTGCCTCGGAAGCGTAAGTGCAAAAGGAGGCACATGGACTCCTCTGAGTCCATTACCAAAGACACAGACTTGGATGAAGGGGAGGGCTCCCCAAGATCACCCCCTGAAGACGTCTCATTTGGAGACATTATGGAGATGTTAAGGATCGGGGGGGGTGGTCTGCCCCCAAGGCCTCCTCAGACGAGTCTGTGTTCTTGGAGGCATTCGAGGCGGGCCCATTTACCTCTTGGGTGTCCCCTCCTGCCGATCCTCTGGTGGACCTTATATCCACCAGAGCTTGGAAGGATCCGGACACCGTTGAGCCTGTACCCAAGCGTCCTGAACGTATCCTGAGCCCCCCGGCGGACCGCACTCACTGGAGCAAAGGCCCCCCGGTAGATGCCATGATGATGGCTGCAGCCACTAAGAGGGAGTTGGCCCAGGAGAGTCCCTCTATGCATCCTCCGGGCAAGGAGTCTCGCTCGATGGATCGCATTGGGAAGCGAGTTTTTAGTTCAGCAACCCTCTCCTTGAGAGCGCTGAACTACATGGCACACGTCATCAGGATGCAGCGGGATCTGATTAAAGAATACGCTGCATTTCCCCCAGAGTCCATGTCGGGTGAGGACAAACAGGTATACTCCACCCGTATGGCCACTCTTAGAGCAGTTTCCAATACGTCTATGCAGCTACTTTCTCACGCTACCGAGGGAGCCGCTAGAGCCAGCGGAGCAGGCCTAGTCATGAGGCGGCAGGCCTGGCTCCGCCACTGTGATTTCGCAGAGCCCTTCAAGGCGACTTTCGCGAATGCCCCCTTTGATGGTTCTGCCTTGTTTGGCAAAACAGTTCGCGAAACGTTGGTCCAGAGAGAGAAAGACGGGAAGACGCTGTCTGCCATCGGAGTCCGCTTTTCAGCTCCCCAGAGGTTCTTCTCGAAGAACCAAAAGGGACAGAAGAAGATGTGGTTCCGGAAGTCGCAGCAGTCCCAACCTGCTCCGGATAACCAGTCCTTCCGTGGCAGAGGAGGACAGGGGGGTCGCCGTCCTAGAGGCAGAGGGGCTCCTAGAAACTTTGGGTCCAGAGAACCATTCTCTGACAGACCCACGCAACAGCCCTGAAGGGTTGCCCAGCTGTCCATCTCTGGAGACAGTCGGGGGGGGTGTTTTTCGAAGCACCTGACTTCTTGGGAATCAATCACATCAGACCGTTGGGTGCTTCGTGTGATATCCAGAGGTTATACCATTCCCCTGAGCAAAGTCCCCAGGTCACGCAGCCTCCCAGATGTACCACCCGACCAAAGGGAGGCAGCAGCTATCGAAATCGGGCAGCTGCTAGAAAAAAGAGCCATCCAGCGCATCCCCCAAGATCAGACCGGATCAGGGTTTTACTCCAGGTTCTTCTTAGTGCCAAAGAAAACGGGGGACTTAAGGCCGATCTTAGACCTTTCTCTGCTGAACCTGTCAGTAACCAAGCAAAAGTTCCGGATGGTCACCCTACAATCTATACTCCCCCTCTTGCGGGAGAACGACTGGATGTGCTCTATCGACCTCAAGGACGCGTACTACCACATTCGGATGGACAGGCGGTCCAGGAGGTTCCTTCGCTTCCGGCTGGGAGCCAGTCACTACCAGTTCAGGGTCCTTCCCTTCGGTCTCACCTCTGCCCCCAGGGTGTTCACCAAGGTACTAGCAGTTGTAGCGGCCCACCTGAGACTCCAGGGATTACAGGTCTTTCCGTACCTGGACGACTGGCTCCTGACGGCATCATCAAGGCATCTACTGTGCTCAGCCAGGGACTATTTCCTTCTGATAGCCCCAAGGCTGGGCATCACCATAAACTGGGAGAAATCTTTACTGCACCCCACACAACTTATAGATTTCATAGGAGGAAGGTTAGACACAAGATCAATGCGGGCCTTCCTCACCCCAGACAGGCTTTCCAGCCTGAAGTGTCATATCACAGCAGTCCTGCAACCGTTTCCGACGGCAGCTTCGGTCCTGAGGGCCCTGGGTTCTATGGCGGCAGCTATTCCACTACTTCTTCATGCTCGCTTACACATGCGGGTTCTTCAATGGACCCTACAGGTCCAGTGGTCCCTGCTATATTCCCCTCTCAACAGTCCGATAGCGGTCAGCAAGGCATGCAAGGACTCCCTTTTTTGGTGGCTCCAGTCTCCGGAGCCTCTAACAGGGAGACCCTTTTGTGCAGCATTCCCCCGAGCCACGGTGACCACGGATGCTTCTCGCCTCGGGTGGGGGGGGGGCATTCTGCGGGCAAGATTGTCCAAGGCACGTGGAACTCCTCAGAGACCTCGTTGCATATAAATGTCCTGGAAATGAGGGTGGTGCTCCTGGCGTTGCAAGCACTTCACAGCCTTCTTCCCACGGGGACTATTGCGATCCAGACAGACAACATGTCGGTAGTCTGGTACATCAACAAGCAGGGAGGAACCAGGTCCTACCCCCTTTGTCGAGAGGCCATGAGAGTCTGGGAATGGGCAATTTCCACCAAACGCTTTCTTGTAGCAACGCACATTCCGGGAAAATCCAACATCCTTGCGGACAAGCTCAGTCGCACCATTCTTTCCCTGCACGAGTGGTCTCTCAATCCTCTGGTAGCGAAGAAGATTTTTGCCGTCTGGGGGCAACCCTGTTGCGATTTTTTTGCTTCTCACTCAAACGCCAAATGCGACAGTTTCTTCGCTCTGCTTCCCCCACCTGGGGAATCCCCGAGAGACACTCTGGTGCATGCTTGGCCTCCCGGTCTCCTTTATGCCTATCCTCCACTACCTCTGATACAGAGGCTCTTGCAGAAAGCCAACAGTTTGGGGAGCAGAATGATTCTCATTGCCTCGTTCTGGCCTCGTCAACCCTGGTTCCCTTATGTATGGTCTCACAAAGTGAATCCACCCTGGATTCTGGATCCGATCCCGGATCTCATCTCCCATCCTCTGGGAATTCCGGTCCCCAATCTACACACCCTGAAATTGGCAGCTTGGCTGCTCCAGTTCCATCCTTGATTAGGACTCCCGGTATCTCGTCACCTGTCAAGGCCATTTTAGTGGCGGCTCATAAACCTTCCACTAGGAAGGTTTATCGGAGCAAATGGAAAAGGTTCTCTATTTGGGCGGTCCAGAAAAGTATGGATCCTTTTTCAGCACCTATGTCTGTGGTTCTGGATTTCTTAACGGACCTCTTTCATCAAGGGGCTAGTTCTTCCACGGTAAAGGTACAAATGGAAGCGATTTCCCATTATCATATGGGTCATGAGTCAGCTCCCCTCATGACTGCGAAACTTTGTAAGACCTTTCTTAAAGGAGTTTTTCTGTTGAGACCACCGGTCAAAGAAGCAGTACCACCTTGGGACCTGACCTTAGTTCTACAGGCTCTTACTGCTCCTCCCTTTGAGCCTGCAGCTTCTGCAGAGTTAAAGTACCTTTCCTGGAAGACTGCTTTCTTGGTAGCCATCACATCAGCCAGAAGAGTGTCGGAACTTCAGGCTCTATGCATCAAACCGCCTTACCTCTCCTTCTTTCCCGATAGGGTGTGCTTCAGGACCAATCCATCCTTTCTTCCAAAAGTCCCGAGTGCCATTGGATGATATATGTGCGGCTGCCACTTGGGCCTCGTCTCATACCTTCATTTCTCATTATAAGGTGGATGTTGTTTCCAGGGGAAGAGCATCCTTTTGTTCAGCAGTGCTCTGAAACATCCTTCCATGACGGCCGCCCAAGATTTAGGTAGCTGGGGACTCTGTCCCACAGGTTGCAGACAAATGAAGTCTGCCTACTTCAGATTTAGAAGTTATGTACTCACCATAACGTTCCATCTGAGTAGGTGACTTCATTTGGATGCAACCATCCCCCCCTCCATCCCCCTGACATTTTTACAGCAAGAGTTTTTGCATTTTTGTAGATACCTTTTGGTAATGTTATTTAGGCAAACTCAGTCTGAGGTCAGTTAGGGCTTGGCAGGGGATTATGGGTAGAGGGAGGAGCTAGGAGCTCGGAGCCTAAAGCTTTTGAAATGTTGGCTCAGATCCGAGGTCGGATCCGATACCCACAGGTTGCATCCAAATGAAGTCACCTACTCAGATGGAACGTTATGGTGAGTACATAACTTCTAATTTCTGTCATGTGTATTTATATATAATTAATGAGCA
This sequence comes from Protopterus annectens, assembly GCF_019279795.1. Lineage (NCBI taxonomy): Eukaryota > Metazoa > Chordata > Ceratodontiformes > Protopteridae > Protopterus > Protopterus annectens. The sequence continues at coordinate 155,241,099 of NC_056739.1, forward strand.
TGTCGGACAAGCACTTCCTCTGTGGTAAAGATGAAAAATCACCTATGGGGAAACATTTGATCTGATATTGTTAATCCTCATTCATTCCTTACGCCTGGGTATTGGTTCCGACCTCGGAACCTAGCCGGCCATCTTCCAAGCGTGCAACAGCCACAAACTCTCGAGCTAAACTCTTACCCACAGTTCCCCTCTCCCTGTTACCTCAGATTTCATTTGCCACGTCACCATTCAGTTGTGTCAAGCCACTTCTCTTGAGTAAACTTCTTTGATAATACTTTATCGTATTGCAGTTATTCTCTGTTCTAAATTTGTTGAATAGTTATCTCTTACCCTTTCGCTTCTAGAAGCTCCTTTTGTTTTGTTTTTTCTGGTCTTTCTTTCTTCTTACCATGAGGTATCTCCTTTACCATCATTGGTAAATTCTTCCCTGCTTTACCCTTGGGTATTTCTTGTACCATTGTTGGTACCTTCTTCCTTCCTTTTCTTTCTTCCTCCTATCATGGCAGAGAAAAAAGGTAGTCCGGGATTAAAAAATATGTGTGGATTGTGGGCATAAATTGCCTATTTCAGATGCACACGCGTTATGTGTTTACTGTTTGGGTGTGCCTCACTTGACTGTTGACCCGCCGTGCGGGATTTGTGCTAATTTCTCTAATAGGACTTTGCTGTCGAGGAAAACTAAGCTGATTTTAAAGGGACTACTTAAATCTTCCTTTTTAGAGGCTATTTCTGGGGCGGAGGCTTCAAACCCTCTTAGTTCCCATAAGAAAAGAGATGTACACAAGAAGGGCCAAGTCTCTCCCGTCGTCTCCTGCTGGGGACAACCAGGAACCGAAACCTAAGAAGGACAAACTTTCTAGCTCGGATTTGACTTCCTCTGCCCCGAGGCTTTCGGTGCCTAGAACTTTGGCATCGAAGCCTTCGGCACAACCCGTTACTTCGGCACCAAGTTGTGTGCCCTATACCCCATCGGAACCGAGGGGCCCCTCGGTTCAGACTTCCTTATTGGCACCTGCTTTTTCCTCGATGCAGACCTTTCCGGCGTTGATGACTGTTCCAATGCCAGCTTCTGCTTCGACTCCGACTATTTTCACAGCACCGACTAGTCTCTCGGTACCAACTACCTTGTTTACCGCACAGACTCTTTTGGCACCTACCATAGTGCCAACTACCACTTCGGTAACAACCTCATTAGTGCAGACCTTACCTCCGTCACCGATCTCCTCGGTGCAGACACCAGTAGTACAAGCCTTTACGGCTCCATTGTTTTCGGTGCAGACGCCTATTTTAGCACCGTCTAAAGTCCCCTTTGTGGGCACCGAGTTTCCTGCATCCTTGAATAGACCTGACTCCCCTTCAGCTATGTCTGTGAGATCCACTAAAAGCCTCTCGGAACATGATGTGGTGCGCCTTGTGGATCATTTGCTTTTGGCCAGAGGTATCCAACCCTCCAGGAACTACTCTTCCTTTGGAGGTGATCACCCTTCTCCAAGGACTCCTACTTATTCTCCTCCTTCATTGCCTTTGAAGCCCCCTGCTGTAGCACAGACATCCCTCACTTCGGCTACTTTCATGCTCCTCACTCAGGAGTTGCAGTTGCCTTTGTGGCAGGATGCTAGCTGTGACGTAAGTACTCCCTGTTTTTCACAGCCATCCAGGGACTCCGAGTCGGCGGGCTGATTTGCTTGAGCGGGGTGTGACCTCCTCGGGTGTACCAGCCTTCCAACTCATGGAGAAGGCTCTTGCATCTGTTGACGATCCTGTGCTATCAGTGCCCCCGTCCTCCTCTGGAACGCAATTTATACAAGACACCTCAGGCGGACATCGGGTATAAAGGCCTCAGGACACACTCCCACTGGAGGCTCCTCTTGCGCTGTCTTCTCCAGATTCTCCCCCTGAGGAAGTTCATTGCAAGAGTTTGTGTAAGAGGAAGCACATGGACTCCCCAGAAGAGTCCCTCACGGAAGACACAGACTTTGATGATGGAGAAGGGTCCCCTTGGTCACCCTTTGAGGTATCCTTTGGAGATATCCTCGAAATACTTAAGCAGAGAGGTGATTGGTGCCCCTCTAACCCGACCTCTGAAGAGTCTGTGTTCCTGCAGCCCTTTCGTGTCCGGCCCCCTACCTCTTGGGTTACACCACCTGCCAACGACTTTGTCTGGCATGTCGTGCAGCGTGCTTGGAAGGCTGCTGAAGCCGTTGACACCATTCCCTGCAGGCCAGATAAAATCCTGTCCCCTCCAGATAGTGAGCCTTACTGGTCCAAAGGTCTTCCTGTAGATGCCTTGGTGTTGGCGGCCGCAACAAAGAGGGATCTGGCAGAAGAAAGCCAGACTGCCTACCCGCCCAACAAAGAGTCCCGGGTGCTGGAGAGATTAGGGAAGCGTACCTTTGCATCAGCGAACTTTGCAGTCAGGTCCCTGAATTATATGGCACATTTTACCAGGCTTCAAAGAGACTTAATTTCTGAGCTCTCTGAAACCTTGGCCTGAGCTGTGTCTGATGAGGTCCGGGACAAAGTGGCCTCACAGTTAGCCGCCCTTGAATCGATTTCTAACTCCTCCATGCGTCTGATTTCTCACACATCAGATGGAGCAGCTAGAGCAAGCGGGTTCAGGCATAGTCATGAGACAGCATGCCTGGATGCGCTTGTGTGATTTCGCGGAACCTTTCAAAGCTTCTTTCTGAATGCTCCCATTAAAGCCTCTTCACTGTTTAGACCCAAGGTTAAAGACACACTGGCTAGGTGTGAACAGGATGGTAAGACCCTTTCTGCCGTGGATGTCCACTATTCTTTCTTTCAGTGTGCTTTCTCCAGAAACCAGAAGTGGTAAGATGTGGCACAAAAAGTCTCAGGGTTTTTTCCGTGACACCCGAGCCAAGTTTTCCACTAGAGGCAGAGGGGGTAACTCATATGGAAGACGCTCCTTTCAGGACAGAGGAGGTCTGCGTAACCAGGGCTCCAGAGATTCTTTCTCTCGCCAGCCCTACCAGCTCTCCTGAAGAGCGGCCCAACTGCTTTCATTTGGAAGCGGTTGGGGGTTGTTTCTCTTTGTACCCTTCTGCCTGGCTAATCATTACCACCGATTCTTGGGTACGAGAGATAACCAGGGGTTATCATATTCCCTTCAATCTTTGTCCCGCCCCACTAAGGAACTTACCCGATGTTCCACCCAGTCAAAGGTTAGAAACAGCATTAGAGATTTCAAAGCTGCTAAGAAAAAGAGTCATCCAAATAGTCCCACCAGACCAAATAGTATCCGGATTCTACTCAAGATTATTTTTAGTGACAAAAATGACTGGGGACTGGAGACCAATTTTGGATCTCAGTGTACTAAACAAATTCGTAGAGGTACACAAATTCCGGATGGTCCCAATACAGTCTATCCTCCCACTCCTGGAGGCAGGCGATTGGATGTGCTGTATAGATACTCAAAATGCGTACTACCACATAAAGGTGGACAGGCCATTGAGAAGATTTCTTCTGTGCGGGAGCCAGTCATTACTAGTTCTGAGTACTGCTTTTCGGAATCTACAGCCCCCAGAGTGTTCACCAAGTGCATGGCAGTTGTCGCAGCTCACCTGCGACTGCAAGGATTTGGGGTGTTTCCATACCTAGACTGGCTCATCACTGCCCCCACCAGATATCTATTGGAAAAAGCCTTAGCATACTCTCTTCACACTGCAGAAAGGTTAGGCATAACTATAAACTGGCAAAAATCCAGCCTATCCCCATCCCAATCCATAGAATTTATTGGGGCCCTGTTGGATACAAAGAACTGCATGACATAGATTCCGGAACACAGAATTTTAAGGATAAAACAAGAACTCATACCCATCCTCACAAGGGAAAGATCGACGGCACATTCTGTTCTCCAGCTGTTGGATTCCATGGCAGCTTCCATCACCATTGTCCCCCTCGCGAGGTTTCACATGAGGCTTTTACAATGGTTACTACTCACCCAGTGGTACCCTTTTCAGTTTCCTCTCTCATCCCAGATTTGGGTGACTCAGAGATGCAAACAAGACTTGATTTGGTGGATGTTGCAGCACCCGTCGCAATGGTCTCACCCCTTCACACCCCAACAGCCCAAAGCCACAGTGACCATGGACAGCTCCCTGATGGGGTGGGGGGCTTTTTCAGGGGAAGACTGTCCAAGGCACGTGGTCAGACCTAGAGGTTCATCTGCATATAAATGTCCTAGAAATGAGGGCAGTGCTTCTAGCGTTGCAAGCATTTCATCCCCTCCTTCCGTCAGGGACGATTGCAATACAATCGGACAACATGGCTGTAGTCTGGTACATCAACAAACAAGGCGGAACCAAATCCTACCTAGTCTGTCAGGAGGCCATGAGGATATGGCACTGGGTGATGGCTACCAACCGCTTTCTTCTAGCAATGCACATCCCCGGGAGCTGCAACGTAATAGCAGACAGATTGAGCAGGTGCATTCTGCAACCACACGAGTGGTCTCTGATTCCTCTTGTAGTGGCAATGATTTTCAACCATTGGGGTTTCCCTTGCTGTGACCTTTTTGTATCCCCAACCAACTACAAGTGCAGGAATTACTTTGCCCTGATTCCCCCTTAGGGACAGTCACCCAGGGACATTGTAGTCCACGATTGGCCCTTGGGTCTGCTTTATGCCTTTCCCCCTCTCCCTCTCATTCCCCAGTTCCTGAAGAAAGCCCACCGGTTGTAGAGCAAGATAATCCTCATTGCGCCATATTGGCCTTGGCAAATTTGGTTACCCTTCATATGGCCTCACCTGCTAGATCAACCATGGATTCTTGATCCAACTCTGTGTTTGATCTCCCATCTGCAGAACCTGATTCACCCCAACCTGAACAGCCTGAAGCTCACAGCTTGGTTCCTCCACGTCCGGTGATTGCCAGGCAGACTGACCTTTCTTCCCCAGTACGTGACATTCTTATTGCGTCTCATAAGTCTTCCACCAGAACTACTTATCTCAGCAAGTGGAAAAGGTTTACCATTTGGCTGAAGGAAAAAGAGATAGACCCTTTTTCAGCACCGGTACTGGTAGTACTGGAGTACCTGTCCAGTTTATTCCAATTTGGCCTATCTGCTTCTACCATTCGGTTTTATTTTGCCGCGATATCTAATTTTCACAATGGTGTCCATGACTCTTTTGTTATGTCACACAAATTATGCAAGACTTTTCTAAAAGGCGTTAATCATTTGAAACCCCCTTTTAGAGAGCCTAGCCAGCTATGGGATCTGTCTTTAGTCCTGCAAGCATTGACTGCGGCTCCCTTTGAACCAGCTTTTTCATACAACCTCAAGTTTCTTTCTTGGAAAACTTTGTTCTTGGTCACCATTACTTCATCCAGACGTATCTCTGAACTTCAAGCTCTATGCATCAAACAGCCTTACTTAATCTTTCATAAAGATAGAGTGTCATTGAGAACTAATTCTTTCTTCCTGCCAAAAGTGATCTCTGAAATGTCCATTAACCAATCCATTGAACTGCCAGTTTTCTTTCCCAATCATTCTAACAGAGGAGAGTATTGTCTACATACCCTTGACATTCACAGGCAAATTCATTTCTATCTGGACAGAACTAAGGCTTCTCACAAATCAGATCAACTATTCCTGGCCTATTCTGGTCCTAGACTTGGATGTGCTGTTTCTAAGGTCACATTGGCTAAATGGTTAAAAGACTGTATAACATTTAATGTTAAGTTGTCAATCTCGCGTTCGTTCTTGCTGGTTAGGATCGGAGCCGATCCTCAGCTCCGACTCGGCCATCTTCAATAGCTCGAGAGCTGTTTACTGGCTCGAGGCTATTCCTTATCCCATGATGCCTAGCGCTAGCTAACCAGATCTTGTTTGCCGCTTCAGCTGCGAGGTTCCTGGATACTGGCTCAGGCTCATATATCTTTATTAATCTGCCTTTTTTCGTCAGATTAGTCATTTTGGTATAGTAGTTGTTGTTCTTTCATAGTCTATTATTTGTATATTTAGTTTAAAGTGTTTAGTGTAGTGTAGCTTTTTTCCTTAGAACTCGTTTAAGTTAGAGAGTCCCCCCACCCCCACCCCTCTGTTGTAGTGTTAGGTAGCCATTTAAGTTAGAGGCTTCCTAGTCTTTAAAAAAAAAAAAATCTATCTAATTCTGTGTTATTCTTTGTGGTAGCGTTCCATTTTATTTTCTCTTAGTGTTGTCTGGCTTGTTGGCTATAGTAGTCTTTAGAGTGTGATTACTCTTTTTCTTTGGATATGTCTAAGGAATCCAAAGTGTCGGGATTCAAGAAGTGTGACTCATGCTGTCAGAAAATGTCTCTGACAGATGGGCACACTTCTTGCGTCTATTGCGTCTATTGTCTAGGTGCAGTACACCTGCAGGACTCTTGTTCTATATGCCATGCGTTTAGCCCAAGAGTTCTGCAGGAGCGCAAGAACAAACTTATTTTGAGGGGTCTTCTCAAGCCTCAGGATTCACCGGCCAAGGCTCAGCCAGTGAAATCCCCTAAACAGGCCAAATCGTCGGCTCCCAGCTCGGAGCCGTCATCGGCCCTAGTCTTGCCTTCTACTTCGGTTCTGGCTGGAACCGAGGAGTCTGCTTCCTCGTCAGCTCCAATAGTACCCTCGGAGCCGTCAAGGATCCAAAAAAGGCCGAGGTCCCCTTCACTAGAGTCCATTCATTCGACTCCTCGGTCTCCCCTCTTGCAGAGTCACAAATCTTCACACTCCTCTCGGTCCTCTAGGCTCTCGGACCATGACGTGGAGAGAGTGGTCTGTAGGTTGTTGAAGTTGCAGGCACTAGACAAAATGTTGTCCAGCCCTCCTCATCAGGTGTCGGCTCTGTCCGTTTCTATCGATGTTCCTCCTCCGACTCCATTGAGCTCGGAGCCGGAGTTTATTGGGGTTTGAGTCGTGGAACCATCGGCTCCAATAATGATCTCTCCTTCGGATCCGTCGTCGGCTCCGATCCCCTCGATGGTGCCTTCTGTCGAGGGATCTCGGCACCGAGACTCCCTCATCGGCTCCGAGGGGGCGAGTGGCATCGGACCCTTGTCCGACCCCGCTCTTCCTCTCGGAGTGTCGGCGCAGGTGGGCTCGGCTCCTACATCGGCCTCGGAGCCGTCTCCCTTGGTGCGGAGGAGGATTCCGGTCTCCTCAGAGCCAAAACCTTCTCTGCATCGTGGCAGGAACGCCTTCGATGTCATGAGGAGTGTGCTGGCCTCTGAGTCAGCTCCACCTTCGACCCCATTGGCTCCGTCCCCAGTAGTGCCTGCGTCAACTTCTGTCCCTCCTCCAGACCCCAAGCGTGCGGAACCGGCGCTCCAGGTCACCCCATTGGGTGTTTCCTCTTCTTCAGAGAAGCCTCCTCGGAAGAAGAAGTGCAAGAGGAAGCACATTGACTCCCCCGAGTCTGTCACTTCGGATACGGATTTGGATGAGTTGGAAGGGTCCCCGAGATCCCCGTCTGAAGATGTTTCCTTCTCGGACATCCTAGAAATGCTTAAGCAGAGGGGGAACTGGAGTACCCTAGCCCCTACCGAGGATGAATCTATATTCCTGGATGCATTTGGTTCCCGACCTTCCACTTCCTGGGTATCTACACCCTTCGATCCACTAATGTCTGTGGTGGCTCGAAGGGCTTGGTCAGCCCCGGATACAGTGGAACCAACCCTGAGGAGACTAGGCAAGTTTATTACTGCACCCCCTGACAAGCAGTTCCTTACTAAGGGTGTTCCCATGGATGCCATGGTGGTAGCAGCAGCCACTAAAAAGGAGTTAGCGGAAACTTCTTCCTCTGTCCATCCTCCTAACAAGGAGTCCAGGACCATGGACAGATATGGGAAGCGAATGTTTGCTTCAGCGACCTTTTCCATGAGGTCACTGAATTACTTATGCCATTTCACCAGGCTTCAGAGGGATCTCATGAAAGAGCTCAGAGATACCCTGCAGGATCCATCAGCTGAAGGGGCTCAGGCTAAAGCGGCCTCTCAGCTGGCAACCCTTAACTCAGTAGTCAACTCCTCCATGCGGGTCATTTCCTATGCAGCCAATGGGGCGAGTAGAGCCGCAGGCACAGGCGTGGCACTTCAGAGACATGCATGGATGCAGCTGTGTAATTTTGTGGAACCCTTCAGAGCGTCATTCACCAACATTCCCTTTGATGGTTCCTTTCTTTTTGAACCACAGGTGAAAGACACTCTTACTAGGTGTGAGCAGGAAGGCAAGACTCTCTCTGCCATGGGAGTCTGTTTTTCCACTCCCTCTAGACCATACCCCAAGGGTCAGAAGAGTGGAAAGATGTGGTTTTGGAAATCCCAGGGATCTTCGCCTGACACACGTAGTGATTTTTCCTCCAGGGGCAGAGGAGGAAATAACAATAATAATGGACGCCGCCCTCGTGACAGAGGGGGTCCACAGAACCAGGGCAGTAGAGAATCCTTCTCTGACAAGCCCTTCCAACATCCCTGAGGGGTTGCCCGACTGTCCGTCTCTGGAGGCAGTCAGGGGAAGACTTTCATTGTACCCAAAAGCCTGGCTAAGCATAATGCAAGACAAATGGGTATATTCAGTAATATCCGGAGGTTACAGAATCCCATTCGTTCAACCCCCTTTAACGTCATGCAAGTCCCTCCCAGATGTTCCACCCAATCTGAGGGACCAAGCAGTTATAGAAGTTTCAAAACTGCTAGAAAAAAGAGTCATCCAGGAAGTCCCAGCAGACCAACACGGATCCGGAACTTACTCAAGGTTTTTTTTGGTACCAAAAAAGAGGGGACTGGAGACCTATTTTGGATCTCAGCAGACTGAACGAGTCTGTTCAAAGAACAAAGTTTCGGATGGTCATGCTACAGTCCATTCTACCCTTTCTGGGTCAGGACAATTGGATGTGCTCTATAGATCTCCAGGATGCGTACTATCACATCAAAATGGACAGACGCTCCAGGAGATTCCTTCGCTTCCAGCTGGGAGCCAGTCATTACCAGTTCATAGCTCTGCCCTTTGGTCTCACCACAGCCCCCATGGTGTTCACCAAATGTATGGCAGTGGTCACAGCTCACCTGAGGTGTCAAGGATTTCAGGTGTTTCCATATCTAGACGACTGGCTCCTTACTGCTACTACCAGGCATCAACTCCTTCAAGCCAGGGACTATACAAGTTCAAGTCCTCATGCAATGCAAAAGAGTACAAGTCAGGTACGTCCTTCAAACTCTAGGTTCTATGGCGGCGGCATTTCTTCTGATACCCTGGCCCGCTTTCACATGAGAATCCTGAAGTGGCTTCTTTTCACGCAGTGGTCCTTCCAACACCTCCCCATGTCTCACATGATCATCATTACAGAAGCATGCAAAAGGCACATTTCCTGGTGGATGGTCTCCCCACTATTGATTCAGGGTAGACCCTTCATTCAGCCCCCTCCGGTTGCTACAGTGACCACAGATGCCTCCCTGATAGGGTGGGGGGGCATTATCAGGGAAGGACAGTCCAGGACACTTGGCAGGCTCACGAGTACCATCTGCATATAAACGTCCTAGAAATGAGGGCCATGCTCCTAGCATTGCAAGCTCTTCAGGACCCTCTTCCTTCTGGGACCATTGCAATTCAAACGGACAACATGTCAGTGGTGTGGTACATCAACAAGCAGGGTGGAACCAGGACCTACTCCCTATGTCGAGAAGCGCTCAGACTCTGGCAGTGGACGATTTCCTCCCAACGATTTCTGATTGTGTCGCACATCCCTGGGACGTCCAACGTCATAGCGGACAGGCTCAGCAGAGCTATTCTCATGCCTCACGAGTGGTCTCTGAATCAGGCAGTTGCGGATTTAATCTTCCGCAAATGGGGACAACCTTGCTACGACCTTTTTGCCACCCCCTTCAACAGCAAATGCAGCAACTACTTCTTCCTTCTTCCGCTTCCTGGTCACTCTCCCAGAGACGCTCTAGTCCACGATTGGCCTCAGGGACTTCTTTATGTCTTCCCTCCGTTTCCCCTGATACCGAAACTCATTCAGAAAGCTATGTCGTTGGGTTGCAAAATGATCCTCATTGCCCTCTACTGGCCTTGACAGATATGGTTCTCATTCCTGCACCATTACCTTCTCGAGCAGCCTTGGATTCTGGATCCGATGCCAGACCTACTGATTCATCAATCAGGCGGGCTGCATCGATCCCTTCAAACGCTCCAGCTCACAGCTTGGTTGCTCCACTTCCAACTTTAGCCAGGCTTCCCAATATTTCCCCGGCCGTACGCGACATTATTGTTTCCTCCCATAAGTCTGCCACTAGGAGGACTTACGCTAGTAAATGGAAACGTTTTTCTTGTTGGGCAGAGGCTAGGAGCACAGATCCCTTCACAGCCCCTATCCACGAAATCTTGGAGTTCCTAACAGAACTCTTTCATTCGGGGTCCGCTTCTGCTACAATCAGGGTTCAATTAGCGGCCATTTCAAATTTTCATGTTGGGTTGTCTAATGCAAACATGTCTCATAAGCTATGTAAAGCGTTTCTAAGAGGGGCTACTCTCCTTAGACCCCCAGTGAGAGATCCTCCTCTTCCTTGGGACCTTAATTTGGTACTAACCTCATTAATTATGCCCCCTTTTGAACCGGCAGCTTCCTGCTCCATTAAGTTTATATCTTGGAAAACTCTCTTTCTGGTAGCTATTACTTCAGCCAGACGTGTCTATGAACTTCAGGCACTATGCGTCCATCCGCCATACTTAGTTTTTCATAAGGACAGGGTCGCTCTGAGGACTAATCCCTCTTTCCTTCCGAAGGTCTGCTCAGAAAATAATTTGAACCAGTCTATAGACCTACCTGTGTTTTTCCCTAACCACACCAACAAGGCAGAATACAAGTTGCATCAATTGGATGTTCATAGACAGTTGCGTTTCTACCTGCATAGGACGAAGGATATATGGAATTCTGACCAACTTTTCCTTTCCTATGCTCGGGGCAAACAGGGTCTCCCAGTTTCCAAAGTGACCTTATCCAGGTGGTTGTCTCATATCATTACCTTTATCAATCAACTAAGGAACAAAGACTTGCCAATCAAACTGAAGGGTCATTCTACCAGGGCCTTAGCCACCTCTGTAGCCTTCCAGTCTAGGTTGCCCACGGACTCTAGCTGTGCCGCTGCTACGTAGGCAAATCCTCATACCTTTATTTCTCATTACAAGTTGGATTTGGTCTCCAGAAGTAGAGCTAACTTTGGTTCCACTGTTCTGAAGAGTCTGTTCCAATGAGCCATCCAGAAATGTCGGTGCTAGGGACGCTGTCCCAACCAGCAAGAATGAAGGCGAGATTGACAACTTAACATAAAAAAGTTATGTACTTACCATAACGTTCCATGTTAATTGTCTTCATCTCGCCTTCTTTCTTGCGTCCCCCCCTCCATCCCCCTAGCCTACTGGACTGAGAGGAGTTCAGTTTTCACTGGCTGAGTGTTTTCTGGTTTGTTTCCTTTACTGACTTGGACAGTAGGACAGATATGTTTAACCATTTGTATGGAGGAGTTTCTTCCTATAGCTATGTCTGGGGTTAGCTATTTCAGACAAGATCTGGGTAGCTAGCGCTAGGCATCATGGGATAAGGGGTAGCCTTGAGCCAGTAAACAGCTCTCAAGCTATTGAAGATGGCCGAGTCAGAGCCGAGGATCGGCACCAATCCCAACCAGCAAGAAAGAAGGCGAGATGAAGACAACTAACGTGGAACGTTATGGTAGGTACATAACTTCTTTTTTACAAAACTCACGATATTTCGTTGACTACAGCAGTTAGGGCTCATTCCACTAGGTTGGTTGCAACTTCTGCTGCCTTTCATGCTAGAGCTTCTTTACCTGACATTTGTGCAGCTGCAACTTGGGCTAGACCCCATACCTTCATCAGTAATTACAAACTGGATTTGGCTACCAGAGGAAGAGCATCCTTTGGTTCAATGGTGCTCAGGAATGTCCTTCCAAGAGAGCCTCCCAGGAATAAAGGTAGCTGGGGACTCTGTCCCAGGCGTAAGGAATGAATGAGGATTAACAATATCAGATAAAGAAGTTATGTCTTACCATAACGTTCCATCTGTATTGTTGATCCTCGTTCAGTCATTACAACCTTCCCTCTCTTCAGGCTTATAGTGGATCTCATCATCCTGTTCCGGTAGGTTCTTTGACCAGAGGTAGCCTCTACTTCCTTTGACTTGCAAACTCAATCTGAGGTAACATGGAGAGGGGAATTGTGAGTAAGAATTTAGCTTGAGCGTTTGTGGCTGTCGCGAGCTTGGAAGATGGCCGGCTTGGTTCTGAGGTCGGAACCGATATCCAGGCATAATGACTGAACGAGGATCAACAATACAGATGGAACGTTATGGTAAGACATAACTTCTTTTTTTGTCTGTTTTGCATAGGTTTGAATCCTACATTGTACAAATTAATTTTATCAGTGTTAAGTCACATAAAAAATGCTTCAGCTCATAAAATTTATGTCACCAATACATGTCAACAAAGTTAAATCAAATAACAGTTACAGGAGCAACCAGCTCATAGAGTAATATCAAATATCAGATAAAATTTTCATTTAAATAACTATTTTATTTAGCCTGATGATTGATCAGTATGTAACTCCATATGTGTACTGTTGGCATAAATCACTTGAGTACTTTTCCTTTATATACAGTACTTCAATGTAGTCATTCCCTCTCACATTTCAAATAATCATATGTAATTATTTAATTACATCATGAATAGATATTTAAAATTATTAGATAGATCTGGATTTGAACCCTTTATCACCTGTGCTCAAAATGCAATGCTCAAAATAAGAACTCTTGTGTTCTTACACCTGCTGCCACAGAGTCAGCTATGCAGCAGATCTGTTTATTACTCTCAGTACTATCCAGTGCTGATTGCTGTGCCTCTCCGCTTAACATGTTTGCACAGAGGAAAGAAGATCAATAGAACTCTCATAATTTTATCAATAAAGCAGAGGCCTGCATTCGCTTGTCACTTAACTATGTGCAAATAGGGAAAGCAGTATTAATAATTTTTTATGGTTATACAATTTATGGCACAACATTTATGATATGAGATAGTTATGAACATTATAGTATCTGTTAGCAGTGTCTACCATAGCCAGTATGAATAAGTACTTCTCAGGTTCAGTAAGAGTGCTTAAATGTGTATCTCACATGTGCAGACATTTTGCCATCGATCGCACAAACCAGCTTCTCCGCAGTCCGCTATGGAAAGTGCTTATTAGAATGTATTACCTATGGTTACTGCATAGTTAGTCTTCATCCCAGTAAACTCCATGTAAAAACACAACCAAAGGGAAGGCATTTTTTAATGACTGAACACATATTTACACTATAGTCATGTGCTACCCGTACCCAGGTACTTAAAACTTGGTTTCTCATTACTTGTTCCCAAATATCAACTACACCACAGACGTAAATGCCTTGTTACATAACATGTACATCTTCATACTGGCAACACACATTCAGATTGTCTAATAGTTGTACTAATGTGGACAGCAATTATTCAGAAATATGATCCCAAGAAATGTGTGTGTCTCTTTGTAACTATTTAATTGTGTAATGTACACAACATACTGTGAAAAAGCAGAAAAGCTCTAATTTCTGCTACATGCAGTCCTGACAGATGTTTGCTTATAGTTTGAAAAGTTGTTTCATAAAGTATACCTGTACATTAGAAACACAACAGGAAATACTACATCCACACTTTGCACATCAGTCTCATAACAGGATGTGTTAACCAAATCGTGTAATGATGGTGACATCATCTAAAAAGACAACTCTGATAAGGTAAATACATACTTCTGTGGTATTTCAACCATCGAATACTGTGTTTTGCAGATGGGAACAAATTAATTATATTTGTGATAGATTAGCACAGCAGCCACATTATGTGTGTGTCTCTATGTATGTGTAAATGTGTGTGCATAGTCGTAGTCAGAGGAACATCAATCTGTATCCTACTGTCACCAATCCGGTACCATGCAGAACTTTAATATCTTGACAGTCGTACATGGCTACCTGTCCATTTCATACAGGCCTCCCAAACATCTAAGGATGATGTTATCCACTATAAATTGTCCAGTAGTATTGTAAACGTCAGACTTCTGCATGGTGCTTGCATTAAATACTGAGTTCTCTAGCTGGTGTACTAAGGTAATGGTTCTAATCTCACTCTGCACTCAACATGTGTGTGTGCGTGTGTGTGTGTGTGTGTGTGTGTGTGTGTGTGTGTGTGTGTGTGTGTGTACTCAGAAGAGCATAACTGTGTTTCCTACAGTCAGCATTACAGTCCCATGGAGTACAAATATTTTGGCATTATTACATGCCTACACATCCATTTCATTCGGGCCTCCCAGCATCTACTGTTCAACATCCAGTGATGATGTCATCCACTATAAATCAACCAGTGGCAGTGTAAGATTCAGACTTGTGCCATGGGGCTTGTGTTAAATACTAAGTTCTCTAGCTGGTGTACACAAGTAGGGGTTCTAATCTCACTGTGGTCAATTGGTGTGTGTGTGTGTGTGTGTGTGTGTGTGTGTGTGTGTGTGTGTGTGTGTGTGTGTGTGTGTGTGTGTGTGTGTGTGCTCACTTGGTTGACATTTGAGAGAGCATTTTATACTAGCATGTGAGACACTGCTATTACCATCTTCTTCTCACCAGACACTGCTGATGTCATCTGCTGTAAATTGTTGTCAGACACTGTAAAAGCCAGACTTGTGCTGTGGTGCTTGCGTTAAGTACAGTGCTTTGTAAATTGTTAGGTAGGGGTTCTACTCTCACTGCAGTAAACTGTGTGCATTCAACAATCACAGTTTTGACAGTTTTGGAATGATATGTGAGTCCACAGTTATGCCAGACCCTCCTTCTCACATCTTGTTGTAACATGCACTGATGATGTCAACCTGTATAGCTTGCAGTCTGACAGTATTCAACACAAATCTGTGCTGTGGCAGTATCATTAACTACTGTGTTTGCAAGTAGTTTTACCTACACATATAAGGGTTCTAATCTGACAGCAGGCAACTTGAGTTTCTGTACATATAAATATCACTTTTGAGACAATTTTCTACAGGGATGTGACTCCACCTAACATGTTCTCCTCAGCATACAGTGATGATATCATACTCCATAACATACAATGTGGCAGTGTTATAGTCAGACGGATTCACTTTACAATGCCGAAATTCCGAAAGATCTAATTTCATATGGCCGAAACCATATGATCGAACTTTCGTAACCTCAACATCATAAAATAAATCCAGAAAAACAAAGAAAAAGCTTTCTCACCATTATTGCTGGAGGGCAAGCAAGGGTTTATGAACACACATAGGCTATTAGGTCTAACAAATCAGAGAACGCATTGGCCAGGCACATTATGAAAGCACCCACTCATGGTTTTACTTTTAGGGCTATAGATTGTATTGCCTATGACCCTAGAGGAGGGCCTCTTTCCTTGCTCTTAGAGAAATTAGAATTGAGTTGGCAATTATGCACCTTTGCATGTTACCCTATAGGCATTAACAAAATGTATTCAGTTAAGTGCATATTACAACTTAAAAATTTGGTTAGGAGTTTACTATTATGCTGTGTTTAAAATGGTCTATGCATACTATTGTCTTAGAGTGTATTTGACTTTCAGCTTCTTAAGTCAGGTTTTGCTGTTTTTTATTTACATATTTTTAAGGTTTATTATACTTGAATATAAAAATAAAAATATGAATACATACATACACTGTTAACTTTAACTGCATTAATATTTCATAATAGATAATTATTGGTTTTAGATCTTTTTACACTATTTATCTATTATTTTAAAATATTGTTTTAAAATAATGCGTAGATGAGAGCTGTTTAAGTTATATGTTAGGTAATGAATGAAGGTGGTTGCCACTTTAAGAGCAGCTGATTCCTGTTGATTCAGGAACCAGCTGACTTTTCACTTCCTTTTCACTTCCTATATAGTTTATGTCCTATGTTGTATAATTATCTGAAGAAGTTGGGCTATGTGGCCTGACGAAAAGTGCTTTATGTGATTTTTTTGTTTTTTGTAATAAACAGAACGTTATTTCATCATGCTTGCAGGATTTATTTGGGCAGTTGGATACACTGTGGTGCTTCTTCTTTTGGTAGTAAGGAGGGCAAGCCCCACTGCACCTCCCACACCCCCACTACTTAAATATTCCAACTCCGAGATCGCACTAGAGTGAGGAAAAGGGAAATCTCCCTTTCCGCGCTGTATGCAGATCTCCGTTCACAATGTCGAGATTCTGAAAGTTCGATCATATGGTCTTGGTCATATGAAATTCAATCTTTCAGAAATTCGGTATTGTGAAGTGTTCCCAGTCAGACATATGTAGTGTTGCTACTGGTACATTGCATGACATTCATATTCTATACCTACAGAGTGTATTGTTCAAATCAGGCCCAGTCTACCGGTGTGTGTGTGTGTGTGTGTGTGTGTGTGTGGTTGCTGAAACATCATGGTCATTGTATGATCTTTGGAATCGCTCTTCATTTCAGTACCACTTAGGGGAACCTTTCATATAGCCCTATGCATCCAACATTCTCCTTTTTCCTCTGGCCACTTGACATCCTTCCTGCAGAGGGGTGGAGGATATCCTCATGTCAAATATGCATACACAAATCATGAAGCAGAGTCCTTCCTTGGGCCTCTCCAAGCCATCTCCGACCACTGCATGTGTGATTGCTAATTCTGTCATGGTGTGGTGCACATGTCCATATATGGACAGTAGCGGTATGTAATGCAATCCAACAAATATACACATATGTACAATAGTCTTACTATCTTCCATAATATAGATATAGGGAGTTTGTTTTCAATGATATAATAATAATGGCTAGGATTATATGTGATATTGGCCATTAGTCTATTAATGTCCTTTGACCCTATGAACAGTTAACATGTCAATGTTGCTGTCATTGACGTGTGCTATATTGTGATGCGGATGTATAGTATGGCTACAAGAGGGTATAATAATCTCTCATGTGAGCTAATGTATTGATGCCCATTGCTGCCCTTGCATTACATGCTCCTGCTATACCAACTGTAATAATATGCCTCCTGAGAACTGTTAACATGGTATGATTACACTTGTATGTATATTGGTGGCATATTAGGACATTTGTTGTTGTAGTGCAGCAGATCAACCTTCTGCACAGTTCACATTCCACCAACACAGTGACACTTGCAGCATGGCACAGGTGTGCATGTGCGTACATACCATCATTAAATGTTCCATGACAGACATCAGTATAAGTTCATATACTGATTACATGGTCACATAAGTCTTGTTTCATATATGTTATGCTGTGATATAAACAACAAAGTGTCACGTGTTTTGATTCAGTTGCAGCCTTCTAGAATTCATTGTATGTGCAGTCGCATTGCTATTCCCAAGGATTACTGAGGTGGTCAGCAGCACCATTGTGTGACTGTTAGCATTTGTGTCAGGAAGTGTTCTGCATGAGCCACAAACAACTAATCTGTAATGTGTCCTTATATGACATCAGGCTGCTTAAATGCAGCTTTCCCATGAAACACATATATAGACATAGGTTGTGCAGTTGATGTAAGTATGTGACATTGGTGCATTTTTATTACTGTGTGAATTGTACCAGTGTATGTAGAATGTGATGAATGACCAGGGTTATATTTGGAGGTCTTTTCAGAAATCATTTATTCCAATAAATGTGAAATGTTAATGGTAATACACAGCTAAGCACAGATCTATATGTGGATGCCACCATACATGCCCAGCTGGAGAAAACAGACAATCCAGTAGCTGGCAGTTTGTCTCACACATCACCCCCCCCCCTGTCGCCACTGGCCAACAGCCAAAGTATATATGCAAACATTACTCAGTTTTTATTCTCAAGAGGGCAGCTTATCTGTGTGTTCTCTATAGCTAATAACACAGAGTCAGTGCACCCTAACAACATCACAGGTTACCTGTAGTGTGACTTAAAACCTGACGTACCAGACACAGTTGGATCTGTACTTCAACACAGCCTCCAGACACCATGTGGTCCCGCAGAAGGGTGTAGAACAACATGCATCCATCTAACTGGGGGGGGGGGGCATCACCTGATGCATGGAGTCATAGACCCATATTTCTGGCTCTACTCATCTGTGAGGTAGGCCAAGGATTCATCATGAGCCTTGTCTAAAAGGACGCAGGTAATATCCTGACTGTAACCAACATGTGTGATTTGTTTGGGCTACATCATATCTTTTACATCTGTTTGCTGTCTTCAAGACCGTTACCAAGGCATGTATGTTGACAACACTTTCATCCTGCGTAACTTGACCTGGCCAAGACATTTGACATAAATACACAATCGGGTATTACACAGAATCTGTCTCAAGTGGCTATAAATACCTACGTCACCAAATGCATAGACCACTGGATCACATATGTGACAGATAAATATATTGCAGTGTGTGAAGTCACCTCTATCAAGCGTCCAGTGACCAGGTCCATACCTTAAGGGTCTGTGTATGTTGCAGTGTGTGAAGTCACCTCTGTCAAGCGTCCAGTGACCAGGTCCATACCTGAAGCCTCTGTGCTAGGCCCTTTCCTGCTCATTATTTAAGTCTCAGAAGTCAGAACTGAAGTACACATCCTTTCTCCAACCAGCTTTGTGGAGGACTGCAAATAGTGGAAATCACTGAATCCAAGTGTGGTGTTGGTATAATTCAGGCATTATCAACACACACAAAGGATTGCTGCCACAGCCATAGGAACATGGTAGATGAGCAAAAATCATGGGGGATTTAGTTCCATTATGAAAGCAAATACACAAGATAGTTACAATATAGGCAGCACACCCCTATGAGCAGACCGAGTAATATGTGACCCATGCAGATGGTATGCAGAATGTCCACCAGCATGTGCCCACAGTGATGATCACTCCATTGTACGCAGCACAACTCCTGAGTATGTGCAGAACATCTACATCAAAGGGCATTATAGTTCCATTGTTCTCAGCCCTCCTCACACCAGTAATTGAGTACAGTGCACCCTTTTGCATGTACCTCACAACACATCTTCCAGGGGCGAGTTACTCAAGTGTACCACTTTTGCCACAGTGAGCTCCCACATATCTTATTGGCCACACCTAAGTATTCTTTTTGGTGCATAAACATTAGGGCTTGACAGTGCAGAACCCCCTTCAAGGTGTTATACAAGAACAAGATACATGTGTGATACATGTTCCTGTGATGCCCACAATAAATACATAGCTGACTGACAAAATTGATGGCATGGATTACATTTGTGAAAGTGTGGACTGGGGCATATATATGCCATGCATACCTGATAAGCTAGCCAGGATTGCTCGTACTTCCAAATACTGGTGTAACAGTGTCCCTCCTAAAATCTGCAACAGATGTTAATTTGTAAGGAAGGTGTGCTTGATTCTCCTTATAGATTACTGACAAAATCATGGCGGTTGTACAAGTGTGTTCTTACAGAACCATCTATAATCACTCACATTCACATATGTTATGTGAATAACATGCATTGATGGTACTATTATACTGATGTTGTCCATGACTGTGAATGCTTCTATCTACTGTTGTCCAAGAGTCTGTTACTCTGTGTCCTGCTTGGTTGGGGACTATGCTGACACTACAGTCATATTCAGGCAGCTCATTTTGCACAGTTTCACAGTATGTACCTACCCCTATTGTATATACCGACCATCCTTGATAAATGCATTCTCCAGTGCTCATGTCAGAATACTTCTGTCATGGAGAATCCTCTCCATTGATGTGTCACCTTGTGTGATAGTCATAGACTATACAATAACTGTGTGATGTTTATGACTATACCACATAGGAGGTGTACACACCAGTATGTACTGTATAGGATCATAGAAAGTTACTAGGCTATTGGGCCTGAGGCCCTTACAAGCCTAGCTAAGAATTTAGCCCATGTTCCAAAAAGTCAGCACCTGATGCCGCTGTCCAGCAGGGGCACAGGTGGAATCCCAGGGGTGTATTTTTTGTTCCCCATCCAGTTATCCAGGTTGTCCTTAAAAAGGGTTAATGAGGTACTCTGTTTGATGTGGAGAGGGAGTCTATTCTACAAAAGGGGGAGTCTCTGGGACACAAATCTGTCCCGCCAACAAGTCCTGTTGATGTCACAGACCAGGTTGAGGTTGCGCGTGCAGGTTACTTGATTGGAGCCTGACTTGCAGATATGCAGCAGTCCCATCAAGGAGGGGTCTGAGATTGCTTTGTATGCCAGATAGAGGTCGCCTCTGAGGTGTCTGTAGGAGACTGAGCAGAGGGACAGGGCCTTTAGCTTATATGTGTAGGGTAGATGTTTGAGGCCCTGGATTCTCCGGGTGAGGAACCTATGCCGTCTCTCCAGCTGCTGCATGTGCTTTGTAAGGTACATGTCGAAAGGAGCATTGTACTCAATAAATGGGTCTTATAAGGGAAGAATACAGGGATGTTATGACCACCTTGTCCCTGGATGAGTTACCCTTACTAATGAGGTGGGCCATGCAGAAAGCTTTCCGTACAATGGAGGCAATATGGTGGTCAGAAGTCAGTTTGCTATCAACCTGGTTGCCCAAGTCCCTCACAACTGATTGTGCTTAGGACCTTATTATTAATGGGATAATTTGCGGGGATGTCACTCTCCCTAAAGGGGATGATGATGCATTTTTTGGCATTGAATTTGAGCCCATGTTTCTGGCACCAGTCATTTGTTTGGGTGAGACCCTCTTGGAGGATCTCCACATCACCAGGGGAATTGATGACAACTCCCAGCTTGCAGTCTCTGCAAACTTGGTCAGCCATAGCCCACTGGTTTTGGCCTACACCTCAGAAAAGTATATCCCAAACAAAAGGGGCTCCAAGACCGACCCCTGAGGTACACCGCTCATTACAGGTCTACTGCTTGAGGTGCCTTTTCCTATTTTGACTAGGTGAGTTCTATCAGTGAGCCAATTTGCTACCCATCTGGTAATATATGGATTAATGCCTAGTTGTGAGAGTTTATCTGTTATATCATGTAGATATGCCATTAGTGTTCATGCTACAACTGTCTTGTCTTTGGGGTATACATTTATTGGCATGCCCTTATCTGCTGTACATTACCGTGTTTCACATGTCCTCTTCCACTGTGTTCATTCCTACAGCTCATGTGTGTGCCCCTTTTCAATACACACATTTCCCCTGAATAATTCAGTATGCTTAAAACAGGTTTGCACACTACTCTGCACTAAATACACTTTCATATATTGTGGTACAACTGTATACTACTTTGCTTTATATTAAATCCTGGTAGTCAGTGCAGCTTTCTGCTCAATCCTGCAGACCTAGTTTGCCCGTAGATAAACAGGTTTACATGTCTGCAGGTGTTCATGTTGCTTTACATGGTTTCCTGTTGGCAACATTTTTGGTGACCACGAAACCCCGCTTGTATTCATGTAAGCAGAATGCGCGGCATGCATATGCAATTAGCACTGCTGCTGCTCATCACACTAACATTAAAACTCCATGTAGGCTTCGCCCTAAGCCTACATGGAGTTTATTAAATCCCTAGGGCTATTTAATCATTAATCGATTAATATATATTATTATATAATTTATTGTCACTTGACTCATTCCATGGCATTAATTGCAGGTCCTCTTTGCTATACAAAGTAAACCTTAATCCATGTGGATTTTATAGTACATGTTTACATAATGTTTTGTTGGTGTTATTTCAGCTATTGATATCAAATTTAGAATTTCTTGGTACCACATGAAAATGAGTATATATATATATATATATATATGTATATATGTATGTATGTATATATATATATATATATATATATATATATATTTATATATTCCTTTCTAACACATGTTTTTCTATTCTGGACAGTTGTTTGTGTGTTCACGCAGTAATGCATGTATATACTGATAACTATTTTATACAAAAAAATAATTATGGGAGGTTTTTCTGCTTTTATGCTCAACACTTTGAACATTCATAGTATTTTAGGGTGCATAAAGTACATTTTTGAACCAAAGAAATTCTCTAGCCAATTCTATAAAAATTTGGCTAATTTATCCCATATTATCTTTCTCTGTAGACAATGACAAAATCTTGAATAAGGTATTGACTCAGCTAAAGATCTGGCATAGGATCTTGCACCTTCTTTCACAAGTAGTACACCATACATTAGCAAGAAACATACTTTTTTCTAAAATTAGAGTATGGTCTCCCTCATAAGGCTTTCACTGCAGTTGCAGTACTTACAAACTCCAGATAGCAGAAAATAAGACCTACATATTTATTCTCGTAGTAGATCTCCACAAACACCACTGTGACCTGCTGAAGGACTTTAATAGGCTACCCCTCCATCATAGAGCCATCCTTGTAGTATCCATACTTGTATTCCAAATTATCAATCTAGGATACTGCCCCCCTCCCAAAGGACAAAGTTAACTATTAGAGAACAAACCTACTCCTTAAAATGTAGCCAAGATGAAGTCACCTATCTGATTAAACTTCTCCTTAATAGAGTACTTGGTGAAAGAACTCTCTCCAAGCTGGACCTGCCTTATAGTATCATCACCTTAGGGAGATCAGTACACAGTGCATTTTGTAAGGCTTTAAAGTGATTTGTCACGTTTCTTACCTTCATGGTTGTTTTATTCTTGTAATGTCTCCTTCTGTGGTTTTGCCATAATTGATTTATGGTTTGTGATCATTTTTCCTGTTTTTCTGTTATTTTGCCTTGTGTGATGCTCCACCTCCTGTAATTCTCTGTGGAATGCCCTATGACCTTTAATGTCAGGTAAGGCATTCCACTAAGACTGTCAGTTCATTGCATGAAAGCAATTCTGAATTTGGGATTTTTTTTTTTAGTGACAGCAGTTGTTCCAAATTGTTTAATTTCTGATGTTGGAGTTGTAAATCCTTAGAAGAATGACCTTTATTTGAGTTCAGCAGGAAGTTCAGATGACAGTGATGCTGATGAGGCAGTGTGGCCTCCTTCATACCAGAGCGGAAGGCATTTGGAAAGTCAAGGAGAGTATGGGTTCTGCTAAGATATACTGAATTTCTTGTGCTGCTGATTAGCAGAAGAAATGTGTATATAGTTTTAAACTGGTGACAGCATGACTGTGATTTGGTGCTCATACTTAGTGTTATCACTGCTGGTTCAGTGCTGCAGCATGACTGTGATTTGGTGCTCATACTTGGTGTTATCACTGCTGGTTCAGTGCTGCAGCATGACTGTGATTTGGTGCTCATACTTAGTGTTATCACTGCTGGTTCAGTGCTGCAGCATGACTGTGATTTGGTGCTCATACTTAGTGTTATCACTGCTGGTTCAGTGCTGCAGCATGACTGTGATTTGGTGCTCATACTTAGTTTTATCACTGCTGGTTCAGTGCTGCAGCATGACTGTGATTTGGTGCTCATACTTAGTGTTATCACTGCTGGTTCAGTGCTGCAGCACGACTGTGATTTGGTGCTCATACTTAGTGTTATCACTGCTGGTTCAGTGCTGCAGCATGACTGTGATTTGGTGCTCATACTTGGTGTTATCACTGCTGATTCAGTGCTGCAGCATGACTGTGATTTGGTGCTCATACTTAGTGTTATCACTGCTGGTTCAGTGCTGCAGCATGACTGTGATTTGGTGCTCATACTTAGTGTTATCACTGCTGGTTCAGTGCTGCAGCATGACTGTGATTTGGTGCTCATACTTAGTGTTATCACTGCTGGTTCACTGCTGCAGCATGACTGTGATTTGGTGCTCATACTTAGTGTTATCACTGAGGGTTCAGTGCTGCAGCATGACTGTGATTTGGTGCTCATACTTAGTGTTATCACTGCTGGTTCAGTGCTGCAGCACGACTGTGATTTGGTGCTCATACTTGGTGTTGTTATCACTGCTGGTTCAGTGCTGCAGCATGACTGTGATTTGGTGCTCATACTTGGTGTTATCACTGCTGATTCAGTGCTGCAGCATGACTGTGATTTGGTGCTCATACTTAGTGTTATCACTGCTGGTTCAGTGCTGCAGCATGACTGTGATTTGGTGCTCATACTTGGTGTTATCACTGCTGATTCAGTGCTGCAGCATGACTGTGATTTGGTGCTCATACTTAGTGTTATCACTGCTGGTTCAGTGCTGCAGCATGACTGCGATTTGGTGCTCATACTTAGTGTTATCACTGCTGGTTCAGTGCTGCAGCATGACTGTGATTTGGTGCTCATACTTAGTGTTATCACTGCTGGTTCAGTGCTGCAGCATGACTGTGATTTGGTGCTCATACTTAGTGTTATCACTGCTGGTTCAGTGCTGCAGCATGACTGTGATTTGGTGCTCATACTTAGTTTTATCACTGCTGGTTCAGTGCTGCAGCATGACTGTGATTTGGTGCTCATACTTGGTGTTATCACTGCTGGTTCAGTGCTGCAGCATGACTGTGATTTGGTGCTCATACTTAGTGTTATCACTGCTGGTTCAGTGCTGCAGCATGACTGTGATTTGGTGCTCATACTTAGTTTTATCACTGCTGGTTCAGTGCTGCAGCATGACTGTGATTTGGTGCTCATACTTGGTGTTATCACTGCTGGTTCAGTGCTGCAGCATGACTGTGATTTGGTGCTCATACTTAGTGTTATCACTGCTGGTTCAGTGCTGCAGCATGACTGTGATTTGGTGCTCATACTTAGTGTTATCACTGCTGGTTCAGTGCTGCAGCATGACTGTGATTTGGTGCTCATACTTAGTTTTATCACTGCTGGTTCAGTGCTGCAGCATGACTGTGATTTGGTGCTCATACTTAGTGTTATCACTGCTGGTTCAGTGCTGCAGCATGACTGTGATTTGGTGCTCATACTTAGTGTTATCACTGCTGGTTCAGTGCTGCAGCATGACTGTGATTTGGTGCTCATACTTAGTGTTATCACTGCTGGTTCAGTGCTGCAGCATGACTGTGATTTGGTGCTCATACTTAGTGTTATCACTGCTGGTTCAGTGCTGCAGCATGACTGTGATTTGGTGCTCATACTTAGTGTTATCACTGCTGGTTCAGTGCTGCAGCATGACTGTGATTTGGTGCTCATACTTAGTGTTATCACTGCTGGTTCAGTGCTGCAGCATGACTGTGATTTGGTGCTCATACTTAGTGTTATCACTGCTGGTTCAGTGCTGCAGCATGACTGTGATTTGGTGCTCATACTTAGTGTTATCACTGCTGGTTCAGTGCTGCAGCATGACTGTGATTTGGTGCTCATACTTAGTGTTATCACTGCTGGTTCAGTGCTGCAGCACGACTGTGATTTGGTGCTCATACTTAGTGTTATCACTGCTGGTTCAGTGCTGCAGCATGGCTGTGATTTGGTGCTCATACTTAGTGTTATCACTGCTGGTTCAGTGCCTCAGCATGACTGTGATTTGGTGCTCATACTTAGTGTTATCACTGCTGGTTCAGTGCTGCAGCATGACTGTGATTTGGTGCTCATACTTAGTGTTATCACTGCTGGTTCAGTGCTGCAGCATGACTGTGATTTGGTGCTCATACTTGGTGTTATCACTGCTGGTTCAGTGTTGCAGCATGACTGTGATTTGGTGCTCATACTTAGTTTTATCACTGCTGGTTCAGTGCTGCAGCATGACTGTGATTTGGTGCTCATACTTAGTGTTATCACTGTTGGTTCAGTGCTGCAGCATGACTGTGATTTGGTGCTCATACTTAGTGTTATCACTGCTGATTCAGTGCTGCAGCATGACTGTGATTTTGTGCTAATACTTAGTGTTATCACTGCTGGTTCAGTGCTGCAGCATGACTGCGATTTGGTGCTCATACTTAGTGTTATCACTGCTGGTTCAGTGCTGCAGCATGACTGTGATTTGGTGCTCATACTTGGTGTTGTTATCACTGCTGGTTCAGTGCTGCAGCACAACTGTGATTTGGTGCTCATACTTAGTGTTATCACTGCTGGTTCAGTGCTGCAGCATGGCTGTGATTTGGTGCTCATACTTAGTGTTATCACTGCTGGTTCAGTGCTGCAGCATGACTGTGATTTGGTGCTCATACTTAGTGTTATCACTGCTGGTTCAGTGCTGCAGCATGACTGTGATTTGGTGCTCATACTTGGTGTTATCACTGCTGGTTCAGTGCTGCAGCATGACTGCGATTTGGTGCTCATACTTAGTTTTATCACTGCTGGTTCAGTGCTGCAGCATGACTGTGATTTGGTGCTCATACTTAGTGTTATCACTGCTGGTTCAGTGCTGCAGCATGACTGTGATTTGGTGCTCATACTTAGTGTTATCACTGCTGGTTCAGTGCTGCAGCATGACTGTGATTTGGTGCTCATACTTAGTGTTATCACTGCTGGTTCAGTGCTGCAGCATGACTGTGATTTGGTGCTCATACTTGGTGTTATCACTGCTGATTCAGTGCTGCAGCATGACTGTGATTTGGTGCTCATACTTAGTGTTATCACTGCTGGTTCAGTGCTGCAGCATGACTGTGATTTGGTGCTCATACTTAGTGTTATCACTGCTGCTTTTGTTACTATTCTGAGTGACAGCAGTACATGTAGATATAAGGTGTTTATGTGATATGAAGGGAAGAAAGTTAGTGAATAGTATGGATCTGTTTGAAAACTACCTATGAATATGAAATGATCCTCCCAGATACAATATCTCACACATTTCTACTGTCACACACACACAGTTGCTGTTGGGCAAGGGTGTGAAACCTGATATTTAAATTCTTCTGTGTGTAATCTGAACATTTTTTTTCTGAAGTAAATGTTGTATGAAACCCAGCTGATTAGATTACAAAACTGAACGTTAATGCATTTATATTGTTTTTATCCTGTGACAGTTGAAACCAAGGAAAAAATAAGAACAAGTCTCTGAAAAGAGCCTGCTATGCTCGAATTTGGTACTGTTTACCTACCATGACATTATGTTGAGGACAGTTTCACTGTAACTATGTTTCAGAATGCTAACAGAAGCTGCGTCTTGACAATTTCAGTTAGGAATTAAATAATTCCACCAAAGAAAACACACATAATAGTTAACCAGTATGCAAAGTAATGCTGTTATTGAAAAGCATGTAAAACAAAACAAGAACACTTTAAAAAGTGTGACAGATCACATTAAAGCTACTCTCAAAGAAGATTGAAATAGACCAGGATCTTAACTTCAATGTCCACATCTCTCAAACCATTAAAAAGGTTCATAAAAAATAAGGAACTTTATACAAACACAAACAGTTCCTATCAGACCAAGCACGAATCACCCTAGCCCAAACCCACCTCTTGTCTACCCTACTATATGCATCACCAATCCTAATTCACATCAGGAAAACAGACCTAGACAAACTAGAATCATGCTACAATAAGATTGCAAAATTTGCCAATAACTCCAATTTTAGAAGTCATCACTGTCTTGCCTTAAAACACCTACAATGGTTAGAACTCCCTCAGCTAATCAGGTATCACCAACTAGTGCTCACCTTCAACATACTAAAGAATCCCCACAAAACACCAGCCCTAAATCAACTACTAAACCAATACTCAGCAAACCGTCCTCTACGCTCATCAAACAAGACCCTGCTCTCTATATCCAAAGTCAACAACACTGCAGGGAAAGCCCTCTTCTCTCATACCATCGCTAAGGAATGGAATAAATAAGCTCCACCAAAATATATCCTCAGCAACATTTATCTCACTGTTCAAAAAATCACTCAAGCCACACCTCCTGCAGTCATGGCTCTGTCCTTACATAAATGCTTTCCTAAAGCCACACCTCTTGCAGTCATGGCTCTGTCCTTGCATAAATGCTTTCCTAAAGCCACACCTCCTGCAGTCACGGCTCTGTCCTTACATAAATGCTTTCCTAAAGCCACACCTCTTGCAGTCATGGCTCTGTCCTTACATAAATGCTTCCTAAAGCCAGACCTCCTGCAGTCATGGCTCTGTCCTTACATAAATGCTTTCCTAAAGCCACACCTCCTGCAGTCATGGCTCTGTCCTTACATAAATGCTTTCCTAAAGTCACACCTCTTGCAGTCATGGCTCTGTCCTTACATAAATGCTTTCCTAAAGCCACACCTCCTGCAGTCATGGCTCTGTCCTTACATAAATGCTTTCCTAAAGCCACACCTCCTGCAGTCATGGCTCTGTCCTTACATAAATGCTTTCTTAAAGCCACACCTCCTGCAGTCATGGCTCTGTCCTTACATAAATGCTTTCCTAAAGCCACACCTCTTGCAGTCATGGCTCTGTCCTTACATAAATGCTTTCCTAAAGCCACACCTCCTGCTGTCATGGCTCTGTCCTTACATAAATGCTTTCCTAAAGCCACACCTCCTGCAGTCATGGCTCTGTCCTTACATAAATGCTTTCCTAAAGCCATACCTCCTGCAGTCATGGCTCTGTCCTTACATAAATGCTTTCCTAAAGCCACACCTCCTGCAGTCATGGCTCTGTCCTTACATAAATGCTTTCCTAAAGACACACCTCTTGCAGTCATGGCTCTGTCCTTACATAAATGCTTTCCTAAAGCCACACCTCCTGCAGTCATGGCTCTGTTTTTACATAAATGCTTTCCTAAAGCCACACCTCCTGCAGTCATGGCTCTGTCCTTACATAAATGCTTTCCTAAAGCCACACCTCCTGCAGTCATGGCTGTGTCCTTACATAAATGCTTTCCTAAAGCCACACCTCCTGCAGTCATGGCTCTGTCCTTACATAAATGCTTTCCTAAAGCCACACCTCTTGCAGTCATGGCTCTGTCCTTACATAAATGCTTTCCTAAAGCCACACCTCCTGCAGTCATGGCTCTGTCCTTACATAAATGCTTTCCTAAAGCCACACCCCCTGCAGTCATGGCTCTGGCCTTACATAAATGCTTTCCTAAAGCCACACCTCCTGCAGTCATGGCTCTGTCCTTACATAAATGCTTTCCTAAAGCCACACCTCCTGCAGTCATGGCTCTATCCTTACATAAATGCTTTCCTAAAGCCACACCTCTTGCAGTCATGGCTCTGTCCTTACATAAATGCTTTCCTAAAGCCACACCTCCTGCAGTCATGGCTCTGTCCTTACATAAATGCTTTCCTAAAGCCACACCTCCTGCAGTCATGGCTCTGTCCTTACATAAATGCTTTCCTAAAGCCACACCTCCTGCAGTCATGGCTCTGTCCTTACATAAATGCTTTCCTAAAGCCACACCTCTTGCAGTCATGGCTCTGTCCTTACATAAATGCTTTCCTAAAGTCACACCTCCTGCAGTCATGGCTCTGTCCTTACATAAATGCTTTCCTAAAGCCACACCTCCTGCAGTCATGGCTCTGTCCTTACATAAATGCTTTCCTAAAGCCAAACCTCCTGCAGTCATGGCTCTGTCCTTACATAAATGCTTTCCTAAAGCCACACCTCCTGCAGTCATGGCTCTGTCCTTACATAAATGCTTCCTAAAGCCACACCTCCTGCAGTCATGGCTCTATCCTTACATAGATGCTTTCCTGATCACCTCCATTTCTTCTGTTCTCCTTTCTATCACTGCTCACTATGCCTAATACTCAACACTTCAAAAACTCCTAGAACAGGACTACTTTCAGCTACGTTTTGCTACTATATTGCCTTCTGTGATGTCACTTTGATTGCATCACACAATGAGTATATCTCTTGTTTTCTTTTCCCTCCCAAATAACCGACATCCAAGGTCCTCTTTGTGAAATGTAACCTGCCTGGAAAGATCTATTGTATGAAATATTTCTTGATTGTATATATAACACTGTATGAAATTATTTTTTTTCCTTCCCAAATAACCAACATCATGGGTCGTCTTTGTGTAATGTAAACCTGCATGTAAAGATCTATTGTATGAAATATTTTTTGATTGTATATATAACACTGTATAAAATTGTGAAAAGATAAAGTAAACAAGCTATAGCCTGGGGAGTATGCCTTCACCATATGAAAATGAAAAACTACAATAAGGCTACTCCCTCCATGTGGTAGCTGGCTCCAAGATGATCCATTTTAGCGGATATTATATGTCCTCTTTCTTGTAGTTACTGGTATGCAAGCACTACATATGTATCCCAGGTCCTTCATTAAATAAAAACAATTTTTTATTTCTGTTTGGTTAAAAACGACAAGCACTTTCCTCGGAACAAATTTCTTGTTATGGCAACTTGGCTCAATATAATTAGACAGAAAATTACTCATTCATTGGAAGTCTTTTACAGCTGCCTTTCTTCCTTGAGTACAAAACCTCCATTCACTGACAACTATATGTTCCGCTTCTTCAGTAGGTACTTTCAAAGTTCCAAGTCAATAAATTGCCTGTATGCAAAAGCACTAGAACAAGTTACTAAAAGTTCCTTACATGGAAGCCAACTTGTAACCAGCATACAGCCTGTGTGAAAATGGGGGGGGGGCAAGTCCCATAGCTCTTCCTTCTTCTAGAGCCAATTGATTCCAATAGGCATCCCGTGTTCAAAGACACCAGAATGAGTTCCAAAGTCTAAGACCAACTTCAAATCGGCGTGCTGCCTGTGCACTAAAATGCCTGTGTTTATCTGCTTTGCTCTTCCTAAAAGAAATAGGACTGAATAACATGACAGTAAAGCTATACAGCTAGCTACTAAAGAACATGTGAGAATGGACTCCACCCAAGAGGACAGAATAACCAGTGGCATACTAGCAGGAACCCAGGAAGTTAAACTGATTTGGCAGTGTATGTAAAAAGACAGATTGGATACAAGTAGTAAGTGTATCCAATGAATAATGAAGGCAGAGAGTCTTATTTGAATATAATACCTCATTGGCCAATACCTAGAATACACACAGTATAAAAGGAAGAGCAAAGCAGATAAACACAGGATCTGAAGAAGGTTTACAACTGAAAGCGCTTATCCGTTCCAGAGTCCGTTTTTGAACACAAGCAACATGCTTATTAAGTTGGCTTTAGAACTAGGAATATTTTGGAACCTGCTCCAGTGACTTTGCAAACAGGCAGTTTGCTGATTCCAGTTGGCTTTAGAGGAAGGAAGAATCATCCATCCTGGAATTCATTTTAGTGCACAGGCAGCACGCCAATTTGAAGTTGGTCTTAGACTTTGGAACTCATTCTGGTGTCTTTGAACACGGGATGCCTATTGGAATCAATTGGCTCTAGAAGAAGGAAGAGCTTTGGGACTTGTCTCCCCCCCCCCAATTTTACACACAGGCTGTATGCTGGTTACAAGTTGGCTTCCAAGTAAGGAACTTTTAGTAACTTGTTCTAGTGCTTTTGCATACAGGCAATTTATTGACTTGGAACTTTGGAAGTACCTACTGAAGAAGCGGAGCATATAGTTGTCAGTGAATGGTGGTTTTGTACTCAAGGAAGAAAGGCAGCTGGAAGTGACTTCCAATGAATGAGTAATTTTCTGTCTAATTATATTGAGCCAAGTTGCCATAACAAGAAATTTGCTCCGAGGAAAGTGCTTGTCGTTTTTAACTAAACAGAAATAAAAAATTGTTTTTATTTAATGAAGGACCTGGGATACATATGTAGTGCTTGCATACCAGTAACTACAAGAAAGGGGACATATAATATCCGCTAAAACGGATCATCTTAGAGCCAGCTACCACATGGAGGGAGTAGCCTTACTGTATAAAATTGTTGTTGTGGAGCTTTTCTCCCCGGGCCTCCACTGTAAATGGACCTAGTTCCAGTCGGACCTTAATGGTAAACAAATGTAAAATAAATAAATAAATAAATAATCAAAGTGCAAATATTTTGAAGACAGTGGTTAACTTCTGATCTGATGCTGTCAATTTTCATTTTCTCCTCAACGTGTGGGTTTGGTTCCGATCCTTCGGAACTGACTCATCCGTTTCTACAGCTTGTGGAAACCAAAACTTCTTGAGCTCAGTCCTTCCCCACAATGCACTTAGTTACATTACCTCAGATCTCATTTGCAGAGTTGCGATTCAGACGTGGTTAGTCTCTTGAGCCAGATAAAGCAAATGTCTTTTAATCGTTTTTTCTTGCTTATCCATCTATCCTTACGTACCCTTTCCCTTCATACGAACTATTTCAAGATATTATCACTAGTATCTTCTCTCCCCTTTCTTCTACTTGTGTAGCCCTGACCATCATCGCTGATAGTACACTCCTTCCAGTTTTCCTTTTGCCGTAAAAAAAAAAAAAGAGAGATTTTCTCTGTTTGCTACTTTTTTCTTTTCTGTGAGTGTGTGTCTGTTGCCTTCTTCAGCAGTTGTGTGTGTGTTCTAAAAATGGCAGATAAAGAAATGCTTTTTGGGTTCAAGCGTTGTGACAAGTGCAGACACAAAATCCCGTACTCTGATTCTCAGTCGCTCTGTGTATACTGTTTGGGCCCTCTTCATTTGCATCTGTCTTCAGAGATTCTCACCCCAACAACAAAAATCACATCTTTACAAATTCTGCCACAAACTCAAAAACTTCAACCTCTCCACTCTCAGTGACAGTCTTTCTGCCATTAACTGGTCTATCTTGCTTTCTCTTCCTCTTAAAGATTCTGTACTTGAATTTAACCTCCTCTTCCTAAACAATCTAGACTCAATCGCCCCCTCACGTAAAATTAGAATAAAGTCAAATTTCGCCCCCTGGCTCAGTAAAGGCACCCATCAACTAATGCATAAAAGAGACAACACATGGAAAACTTGGCTTAAAAGTAAATCCCCCTCCCACCTGCAATTATTTAAAGAACTCAGGAACCATACCAAAAAAATATATATATACAATGATAAAAAGACCTACTACATTAATACACAACCCACTACTCAATCAAACCCCACAAATTTCTGGAGAAGTATTAACTTTATACTCCATCCTGGCAAACCTCAAACTCCCAATCCCTACCCAAACCTCCCCGACAAAGAGACAGCCTCTCTCCTTAACCAATTTTTTACTGACTGTATAAGCAAATTAACTAATACAAACCAAAATCCCCGCCAAGAAACACCTCCCCTACCTACAAACAATAACACAAGTTTCTCTCTCAACCCTGTATCTACCTCCTACATAAAGTTTCTACTTCTCAAATTAAAACCCTGCTCTCCCTCAGCAGACATGCTTCCTCCTCAGTTCCTCAAACTTGCAGCAGACTCCATCGCCTATCCAGTTTCTGTTCTCAGTAATCGATCTATTAAAGAAGCTACTGTACCCAAAATCTGGAAATACTCCTACATTATCCCCCTTCACAAAGACAGAAACTCCAATGATCCCTATAACTACAAGCCTGTTTCTATACTTTCCCATTCTAGAGATGTGCGTTCACATCAAAACACTTAACTTCCTCCTCCAAAACAACGTTCCCACCTCCACACAACATGTTTTCCGGCCTCACCACAGTACCTCTGCAGCCCTTTTATCCTTTACCCACACCATCGCTGAAGCTAGGAATAACAATAATCTAGTATCATGTCTGTTCCTGGACTTATCTAAGGCAGTTGACACAGTATCACACCCCAAACTTCTGACTAAATTAGCTAACCTTAATCTATCCAGCTCAATTCTCTCCTGGTTTTCAAGTTATCTCACTGTCTGGCTTCAGTCTGTCAGATGCAATCATCCTGCTCTTCTTTCTTACCTGTATACACTGGCGTATCTCAGGGCTCTATTCTTGGACCTCTCCTCTTCAACATCTTTATTAACGACCTCCACTCCTCCACCACCCTCTTGATTCTTACAGTATGCTGACGACTCCACCCTGATAACTCCCTCCAACTCAATCACCCAACTTCAGACACACACAATCTTTCCTTCTTGTTGAAAACTGGCTAATTGACAATCAGCTTATCTTAAACCCCAAAAATCTAAGCTACTCCTCTTTCTCCCCAAAAATAATGACCACCTTAAGATTACCTTCTCTATCTCTTCACTGAACAGTACCATCATACATGTAGACACCAACACAAAACTGCTTGGAATGACCATTGATGACGAGCTTAAATTTGATTCTCATGTACACCATGCAATTAAGAAAACTAACCAAAAACTTGGTTTGCTTTACCGTAACTCAAAATTCCTCTCTGCTGAATCCAGACACACCCTAGCCCAAGCCTATCTCCTTCCCAGCCTCCTATATGGATCACCAGTCCTTACCAACCTCCAATCCTGCCTACTCTCCAAGCTAGAATAAACCTATAACAAAATTGCGAAATTTGCTGCCAACTTACCAAATCCTACCCACCATTGCATAACTCTCCACAGGCTACAATGGCTTGAATTCTCCCACTATCTAAAATTATCCCAACCTCACTTAACCCACCTCATACTTAATAAACCCACTGTTTGTCCCTCTCTCACTAATTTGGTTTCTTACTATCCCTCCCCCACCCCCATCTCCTCCGTAGTTCAGAGAAACTACTTCTTGAAACTTGTACACCAAAAATTAACATAGGCTATCTTCTTTATAAATCATCCATAACAAAAATCTGGAACAACCTCCCCTCAGACTTATGAAACATCACACAAGCAAACAGCTTTAAAATAGAACTAAAACTCCACCTCCAGAAAAACTGGATCTGTCCCTGTCATGATCCTACCTGACCACTCTCAGACTGCACAAAACATACTCAATCTCAACAATTCCTGACTGCAAATTGCATACGCCTCCTTGTTATTTTTCTCAAATCATATGTTACTTTACTTAATTAAATGACATCTCTGTATATGTTAACAACTATGCTATACTTTATTTTTCTTTTTGGCTATCCTTGTGATATAATTAATACTCTAATGTGTTTAATTATGTAAATGTACTACTGTTGGAGCTTTTCTTCTCGGGTCTGCACTGAAAATGGGCTTGTGCTCAGTTGGACCAACCCAGTTGACAAATGTGAAATAAATAAAAATAGAGCAATCCTCTTTTATTTATTTATTTGCCACTCCTTCAGCCACAGACCACTGGTTGAAAGGAAGAATAAATTGATCATTAAAGATCTTCTTCCATCCTCATTCAGGGAGGCTATATATGGAGCTCCACCACCGGTCAAGTCAAAGCAAAAAAGTAAATCTGTTCAGCCCAGTCCAGCTTCTTTTTCTTCCTCCATGAGAATGTCTGAGAAGGCCAAGAAGAGGACTTCTTCGGCATCAACCTCTCCCTTGGTACTGAGCGCCAAGATTGCAAAACTGTCAGTTCCGACTATTTCTTTGGAACCTACAACAAAATTGACCAAACTCTTGGCCCCAACAGGTTCATTGAAACCAATGACATTGACACCAGTTAGCCGAGAACCAACTTCCACATCTAAGCCGACTTCCTTGGAACTGACACTGGCTGGTAAAGAGTTCCTCTCTGTTCCAAGGACTCGTTATTCCCCTGCTATTGATCCCTTTTCTGACAGGTTGAATTCTCCCTTCTTGGAAAGGCCTAGGTCTCCCTCTGTTGTCTTTGCATGTTCTTCCAAGAGCCTTACAGAAGATGATGTGGAGAGACTGATCAGGAAGATTCTTTGGGCTCAAGGTGTGACAGGGACTCTCTCAGTTCCTACCCCCATGAATCAGAAACCACTTTCTTCAACTTCTCATCCCTTTCTTCCTCCTCTAACATCTATGGAGGGTTTAGAACCCTCATTTCCAAGCCGCCAAGTACTGATGGTGTCAGTTCCAAAGATACCCTTGTCTTCGGTACCAACTTTTACTGTGAGTTCTTTGGCTCAGTCGGACCTGGAGAGCTCCTGAGGCCGTACCTTGCCTGTTGGCTCTAAGGGGTTAGGGTTGGATCAAGTTTTTTCAGAGCCTTCCCTGCACCTTGGGGCTTTGGCACAGATAAGCTATGCCTCAGCTTCAGCCTTGGGGAAGATCTCATTGGAGCAGGAGAGAACTGTGGTTCTGAGGTCCACCCCTTTGGTTCTGGAGTCCCTCTTGTGTACCACTGGTTTTACCTTTAAGGCTGTGGGGAGAGCCCTGGCTATGGCTACATCAGTCAGTAAGTCAGTCCATCCCCCCTTGGAACCGCTATCCTTGCCACTCTCATGCTCAGAGCCTCAACCATTCTCTCCACAGGGACAGGGAGTACCGAAGCTTCAGGTTACCTGGCATGGTATCCTTTCTTCTGAAACCTTTCCAGGTCACCCCATTGAGGAGGTCCCTCAGAAGAAGCTGTGTAAGAGGAAGCACTTAGACTCTGCAAAAGAGTCCATTATGGAAGAGAGATTTTGAAAAAGATGAAGGGTCCCCCAGATCACCCCCGATGATTTCTTCTTTGGAGACATCTTAGAGATCTTTAAGCAGAGGGGTGATTGGAAGCCTATTAACCCTTTGACTGAGGAATCCATGCACCTGCAATCTTTCGGTGCCTGCTCATCCACCTCGTGGGTGTCTCCATCTGCTGATGAGCTCATTGAATTGATCTCTCTCTGGGCGTGAAAGGTGCCTGACACCACTGAGCTGATCCCCAGGAGACCAGACACAGTTGTTACAGCCCTTGAGTTCAGACCTTTTTGGACCAAGGGATTGCCACTGGATGCCACGGTGGTAGTAGCTGCCACAAAGAAGGAACTAGCAAAGGAAAGTTCCTCTATCTATCCTCCCAACAAGGAGTCTAGGACGATAGATAGGTTTGGGAAGCGGGTTTATGTGTCTTCAACTTCTGCTCTTTGGTCTTTGAATTACCTGGCACATTTTAGTAGATTGCAGAGGGATCTGAGAAAAGAACTTACAGATACCTTCTCAGGAGCTGTTTCTGAAGAGGTATGCCAATCTGCTACCTCTCAGTTGGCCACCCTAATATCCATATCTAATTCTTCCATGAGGCTCATTTCACATGCAGCCAAAGGAACAACTAGAGCAGTGGGTTCGGCCGTTTCCATAAGGAGGCACACATGAATGTGCCTATGTGACTTTGTGGAGCTCTTCAAGTCTTTGTTTGTCAATGCTTCCTTTGACGGCTCGTCCTTGTTTGGCCCTACAATCAGAGACACATTGACCAGGTGTGAGAAAAATAGTAAAACCCTTTATGCTGTGGGTGTGCATTTTTGCATTTCTCAGAGACCTTTTTCTAGGAATCAGCAAAGCAGTGGAAAAATGTGGTTCAGAAAATCCCAAAGGTTTACTCAGGACACATGTGGTGAGAGTTCCTCTAGGGGCAGAGGGGGAAACTTTAATGGAAGATGCTGCCCTCATGGCAGAGGAGGCCCGCAAAATCAGGGTTTCAGAGAGTCTTTCTCTGGTAAACCCTTGCAGCACTCCTGAAAGGAGGCCCAATTGTTCCCCTCTGGAGACTATCAGGGGTCACTTATCCCTGCACTAGGGAGCCTGGCTACTAATCTCTTCAGATACATGGGTGCAGAGGATCATTTCCAGAAGTTATATGGCACCATTTTCCCAACCCCTAAATTCCCAGACATCCCAGTCATTCAGAGGTAACAAGGAGCCATACAAATTCATAAGATAAAAAAAAGATTCATCCAGGAGGTCCCACCAGACCAGAGGGAATCCAGATTTTACTCCAGATTCTTTTTAGTACCAAAAAAGACAAGGGACTGGAGACCCTATCTGGATCTCAGCAACTTGAACAAATCTGTTCATAAAACAAATTCCAGATGGTCACGGTTCAGTCCATTCTTCCCTTTCTGGGAGAGGACAATTGGATGTGCTCGATAGACCTTCAAGATGCATACTACCACATAAAGGTGGACAGATGCTCAAGAAGGTTTCTTCACTTCTGGCTAGAAGCCAGTCACAACCTATGTAGAGTTCTGCCCTTTGGCCTCACCACAGTCCCCAGGGTGTTTACCAAATGCATGGCAGTAGTAGCAGCTCACTTGAGACTGCAAGGATTTTGTGTGTTTCCATATCTGGATGACTGGCTCATCACCACTACCACCAGGCATAGACTGTTGGAGGCAAGCGAGACAGTTCTACATCTATGCTGTTGCCTTGGCATTACAATAAATGTCAAAAATTCTTTGCTGTAACCAACGCAAATCATAGACTTTATAGGAGCTTCCCTGAACATGAGGACAAAAATAGCTGCACTTCCTCTTACAACACTGGAGACAATCAGGAGTCAAGTACTAGCCATAATCAACAATCAGAAGTTTCCAGCACATTCAATTATTCAAGCACTGGCGTCCATGGCAGCGTCTATAACTCTGGTTCTCCTGGCAAGTTCCACATGAGAATTCTACAATGGTTGCTTGCAACACAGTGGTCCATTTTTCTCTACCCAATATTGGTGCCCATGTCTATCGCCAGTGCATGCAAAAGGGATATCTCCTGTTGGATTCATTTTGATCAAGTTTCTCAAGGCTGTCTATTCATTCTCCCAGAGGACAAAGCCATAGTGACCAGCTTGGATTCTCTAGTTCCACTAATAGCCAGACTTTTTATGCTGTCTTCCCCAGTCTGACACATTCTTTTGTCTTCTCATAAACCATCTACATGAAAGCTGTACAATAGCAAGTGGAAACGGTTTGTACATTGAGGTCTTCAAAACAAGGTTGACCCTTTTTCAGCTCCAATCCATGAGATTCTTCAATTTTTTTTCTCACTTTTGAATGATGGCGCTTCATCCTCCACAATTAAAGTCAAGTTAGCGGGTATCTCCAGCTTTCACACTGGCTTACTAGGATCTTCAG
This sequence comes from Protopterus annectens, assembly GCF_019279795.1. NCBI lineage: Eukaryota > Metazoa > Chordata > Ceratodontiformes > Protopteridae > Protopterus > Protopterus annectens. The sequence goes on from NC_056739.1 coordinate 155,279,741, forward strand.
TGGTGTCTCACAAACTTTGTAAATCCTTTTTAAAGGGTACCTTTCTCTTAAAACCTCCATACAAGGATCCTACCCCTCCTTGGGACCATAATCTGATGTTACAAGCAATCATTCTCACCTGCTTTGAACCTACCAGTGTTTGTGATTTAAAGCTTTTGTCTTAGAAAACTATTTCCTGGTAGCAATTACTTCTGCAAGAATTTCAGAGATCCAAGCCCTATTGTATCAACCACCATATCTGGTTTTCTGTAAAGACAGTCTCACTTCATACCTATCCATCCTTTCACTGAAGATGGGTTCCGAGGCCAAACTTTATTAGTACATTAACCTTCCATTGTTCTTTCCTAAATATTCCAAGGGTGAATATTCTTTGCATCTGTTGGACATTCACAGACAATTAAACTTCTGTCTTCACAGGACAAAAGATTTCAGAAAATCCGATCAATTATTTATTCCATTTTTACATACCAAGTTAGGGAAGCAAGTGAACAAGGGGGAGTTGGCTAAATGGTTCACTGATTGTATTTCCTTCATTTACAACAAATTGGGTTTCTCTTTACTAAAACCGCTGAAAGCTCACTCAACTAGAGCTGTAGCATCTTCATCTGTTTTTCAGGCTGGAACATCCATGAATGATATTTGTGCGGCAACAACTTTGGCATCTCCACATACCTTTGTTACTCATTACAAATTGATTTGGTCTCTCGGGGTAGGGCATCATTCGGTTCAATGGTGCTTAGTAATATCTTTCCTTGAGTCCACCCAAGACTGTAGGTAGTTGGGTACTCTGTCCCACATGTTGAGGAGAAAATGAAAATTGACATCATCAGATAAAGAAGTTATGTCTTACCATAATTTTCCATCTATGTTGTCCATTTTCATTTTTGCTCAACTCCCCTCCCACCTCCCCCCCTGCCCAGGTTTGTTTTTTGGAAAAATGTGCCTTTACACAGATTATTACCATTTTTTTGGTGTACTTCTAGTTCTAGCTATAGTCTACCTACATATTTCATCCTTTCCATTTTGTATTTCTATGAGCAAACTCAATTTGAGGTAATGTAACTAAGTGCATTGTGGGTAAGGACTGAGCTGAAAAGCTTTTGGTTCTACAAGCTGTAGAAATGGCTGAGTTGGTTTCGAAGGATAAGAACCAAACCCACACATGCAGGGAAAAATGAAAATGGACAACCCAGATGGAACGTTATAGTAAGACATAACTTCATTTTTTGTTTATTTGTATGCTGTGTCTAAATTAATATTTATAGCAGCTAATGCATGAATAAATGTGCCATTTTTGACTAGTTGATTGTCTGGTAGATTTACTGTATGTGCACCAATGTATTGTATGTAGTTCGTAATTTGCACCATTGTGCAAATCTTATACATGGGTCCCCTCAAATTATCTATTGTATGATCCCAGTTATTGTCATTAAGGGTACTATGTAATCAACCCTGGGATGAGATGGGTAAGGCCAGTCTAAAACCAAATGAGCTGGGTTATTTCAAGCACAAAAAGAGAAACTGGCTAAGCTTAAAAAGGCCTGCATATTACTTGTATCTATTGTGTGTTTGGGGTCAACATACCAGCTCTTAACTGGTTATCAAATCTAAAAATAAAAATAAAATAAATAAACTAGTGTATAGTGATCCTCTATGTGTGTTTGTTTGCAAGCCATTGTAACAGCATACCTATTAACTCTGCCTGATTTTACAGGAAGTCCAGCTCAGATTTTTGCAGTCTGATATAAGATTTCTGATTTTTGTGACTGAAGTGGAGTGATAAAATTAGCAAGTAAACTTGCTTTCTACAGTGGTCACTGCTATTTTTAACATCTTTATTGAATTATTATTTAAGACATACATTTATATAAAATAAAACAAAACATATCAACGTGCCCAGTTACACACATTATACATCACATATTCTTTTGTGTAACTATCATCAATCCATCACTGCATAAATTGCTCAATTCCTGCCTTTGCTTAAACCTCACTCCTCCTCCAAAACATTATTGTGCATGTGTTGTTCCCATGATAATTATTATTTTCTATGTAATTTTTCCCTTTACTAAAGATCCCACTTCCAGCTTTTTTATCTCTGTTACAATATTAAATATGTCCAATGCAGTTTGTTATTTTACAATATTCTTTTACAATATTAAATATATCAAATGCAGTTGGTTTAGACTATGCTTTCCATGTTCTATTAATTGCTTTTTTGGCAGCCACCAGAATTTAATTTAACAAGGCCTTATTATGTCTAGGCAGTTAACATCCTGTATCCCAGCTCAAAAAAATATTTTATTAGTTACACCCATTTGCTCACCCAATATTTCTGACAGAGTACTCTGCAGGGGATTTTTAAAGTCTGCCAACTCATAAAACTCCCAAAACATATGTCCCCAGTTACGTTCCATATCACACCTCCAACATTTGGCATCTACCTCAGAAAAAAACATTTTTGGAGTCTGGTTGGGATATAAAAATACCTATGCAAACACTTCCAAGCAAAAATCCTAAATCTTCTGGACTTTGTTGCATATTCGGGAGACATACATATGTCATCAAATTGTTTCCTTGTGAATTGCTTATCCAGTCTCTCTTCCCAAGCTTTTCTAACCTTCTCTGATTGAGTCCTGTAGTTATTGTGCAATATTTTATATGACCTAATAATTATCATTTTTTTAACAGCAGCTTCTGTTCTAGATTCATCTAAACACTCTACTAGAGCAAGTTTTCACTTAGGATTTCCCTATCCCTTTCTGCTTGCACATACTCTGATATCAAACCCTGATGGGGAAGGCATTCACTAGCCTGCAGTCCAAATGTCTTCTTGGTGTCTTCTTATTCAGTTAACTTTCACATTCTAGTTATTTGTTCCCAATACCTTGGTTCCTTTACCAGCTTTCTACAGTAAATTCTATACCATTCTTAGCTCTCCTGTGTGCCCCTAATTGGAGCCATCCCTATCGGTGAAATCGCCTTTCTCCATTCTCATGTTGGCTTAGTCCTTACAATGCTTTCTGCTACTTTATGAATATAATATTCTGTATGGCTGTTGTTATTCTCCTTAAAGATCTGCATCCAAAATCCCACTCTGTCCTTATCTCTTGAATTTCCCCCTGCTGCATCATCATCCCCTTCCACTCTAAATTATAGCTTTCTACGTGTGTGTGTGTGTGTGTGTGTATATATATATATATATATATATATATATATATATATATATTTATACTTGAGCCTTAACTTTGTAGCTCTAAAATATCCATGCAAATCAGGTAATCTTAAACCACTTTGTTCTGTTGGAAGGATCAACTTATCCCACTTGACTCTTCCTTCTTCCCCTCCCAGATAAAATCCTTCAACTTTTTATTACATTTCACATTAAGCAAAGCCCTTCCCTGGCCCTCTTCAAATGCAGTTTGGAACAGTGGATGGGGAACAATGGATGGGGAATCACAAATTCACACCTGTGGTAGCACCTGTGTCTCTTACGGACAGGGGCAATCTATAAGAAACCCAAGGCATAGGCACAAACCCATGCCGTCCTCTTGTCTCTAGAGATCATATATTGGGTAAAATTGGGTTATATTGGCTAGATTTGTAAAGGCTATGTAGCCGTTAGCCTAGTAATCTCCTGTGAACCTATGAACCTATTAATTATTGTCCATTACTTCTCCTTTGATTGATAAAAATATGCATGACCTTAATATAAAACTAAAGGAACATTTTTACTGCTTGTATCTTGCTATCCATATCTATACACAAGAGTTTCCATTTTCTCAGTTTTTGTTTATTCTCTTCCCACATATCCTTAGATGCCACAACAGAATCCTTTTTAATCCATGCAGCCATAACATTTGTTTTATCTTCATTAACTTTATATCTCAAAAAGACTTGAAACTGACTGAAAATGTTCCACAACACTGAGATGTTTTCTGGTTTTATCAAGTAAAAAAATATTGTTTGCAAATAAAACCAACTTTTTTGATGAATATACCAAATATATTCTTGAATTTCTGAGTCCCTTATTTTCTTTGCCAATGGCGCTAAATATAAAGCAAGTAACAAAGGGGAAGGAGGACACCCCTGCCTGGTTCCTCTGTTCAAACACAACTTGTCAGAAAGGAAACCTCCCACTTTAATGTTTGTCTATGATCCCTCTTATATCCTCGTAATTAACCTTATTATTGTGTCAGGGAATGCAAATGCTACCATTTCCCTATCAGAAAATCCCAGCTTACTCTGTTGAATACTTTTTTTCTGCATCAAGACCCACTACAACAGCAGTATTTTCTTGCATTCTACTTTGCTCTGGATCATGATTGTTCTGTTAATGTTGTAAATTTTTTGCTTCCCCTCCAAAAAACACACTAATCCATATCTATCAATTTTGGCAACACCCTTGATATTTTTTTAGCTATTATAGACATAAACACTTTATAATGATGATCTTCTTTCGGCTTTTCCTGGTTAGGGGTCGCCACAGCAGAACTCCGGTCCGCCAATGATTGGCAGTAGATTTTTACAGTGCCGAGGTGCCAGCTTGATTCCCAACCTTCAACGAAAGCACGCCCATTCACACATGTCGAATGCCACTCGACCGCAAGGAGGACATGCAGACTCCACACAGAAGGCACTCCAGCCAAGAATCGAACGGGAGAACCTCTTGTTGTGAGGCGACAATGCTACCGCTGCACCATCGCGGCTTAGACAGATATAAACACTTTATAATCATGGTTTAAAATTGAAATGGGCCTATATGAAAATGAGTGTGATTTTTTTTTCTGTGTTGGGTATTGCAGCTACCACAGCTTTCTTTTGGGATGTTGGTGTTTTCCCTCCTTTTAAAATTCTGTTAAGCAATACCTTCTGGAGCTTTATCAAATTCTACCTAACTTGCTTCCAAATTTCCACAGGAATGCCATTTATTCCTGGAAACTTACATGCAAATTGATTATACATCTCCATTTTTATCTAATCTCCTCCAATTTTAACTGTTAATTTTTGAGCCTCATCTACCTGTAGCCTTGCCATACTTAAGTCTTCCATAAATATTTCCATTTGTTCCCTTTCTTGATGTCTAGATGTTGTGCACTTCATATAAATTTTTCATAAAATTTCCAAAATATTTCTAATACCTGTACAAGATCTCTGGTTATTCCTCTTGTTATAAGTTCCCTAAGTTTGGAAACGGCCAAAAGTGTTTGTGCTCTTGAGTTATTATCAAAAACAGTTGCTTAACAGTAGTCTTTCCATACTCATGCATATCTTCTTGTTCTGTGGGACTGCCTTTATTCTGCAATACTTTAACATTTGTTAGACCCTGTAAATAATTCATGTTACTCCTTAACCATATATCCTTTTATTTTATTTCTCCCCAGTTTTTAAACTCAACTTTCATTTTATCCAACTCACTTGATATCAATTCTGAAGAAATTTCTGCCGTCTCTCATAAGTCTTGAATAACTTCCAATACCCACTCATTAAATTCCTCTATTTTTTTAGGTAGTTGGAGAATCCCCAGTGTCTCACTTTTATTTCATTAACCTGCATTTTTATCTTATTTGTTATTGTTGCATGATATGAAGTAGTTACAGGATATGTGTGAAAAGCTTCAATTAAATGTACATCCTCCTGTGAAATATAATTTCTGTCTACTTTCACCCAGTTATTATACCTCGTGGAATAATATGTAAATTCTCTCCAAGTTCCTACTACTGAGCATATCTCTTTCATACAAAATATTTTTATAAATGTCTTCAGAAATTTACTTTGTTTTGTTATATTTTCCCTTCTAGGTCCCCCAGATAAATTCTTACTCAAGTTCCAATCCTCACCTGTAAGTAATATTCCTTGCAGAAAGCTGATTACTTCTCCCAAGATTTTCTTAAACTCCATGATAGCAATTTTAGGTGGAATATAAGTGCATGTCAGTTTAATCCCCCTCTCTTGCCAGTAGCTCGTTACTACCACAAATCTACCATTTTTATCTTTTTTTCTCATCTTCTATCACTATTGGAGCTCCTCTAGCAGTAAGTATAAGTACTCCATATTTTCTTTGTCCCTGATATTTTGCTGAATATCCATCCTGAAATCGTTTATAAAATTCACATGCTCACTTCTTTCCAGATTTGTCTTCTGTAGCGTTGTTATTTGCACTATGCATTTCTTAATGTAATTTAATACTCTTACATTTTTGTCTATACCAGTGAGGCTATTTACATTCTCAATTAATATGGATAGTGTAACCATTATGATAAGAAGGTATTATTCCTACCTGTTATATATGACAGCTTTTTATTGTCTGTTTTTTTTACTTTGGTGTTACATGCACCAACTGTTTGCCAAGTTGAACTTTTATACATTTGCTTCTTGTCATCTCCATTTGAACCTATGCCACATTTTACAAAACTTTTTTTCTTTTAATGAAAACTCTCAAACCAAAAAAAAAAAACAACAACGCACTCCAGAACACCCTCAGGTCCTATTAACTTAAGACAAACACACAAAACTATGTACATCTTCAAATAGTGAAGTTTAATCTTCCTGATATAAACAACTGTTCCAAATCAACAGCTGCATGCCCTGGAATTACCTAACCTAAAATTAAGGTTATCACTGCTAAGGTGCATGTTACTTCCTGTGCTCCTGCTTGCACTAATTCTGTCTGTTCATGTCTTATCTTAATTTCCCTCCCAGATATGAAAAAAATACAGCTTGAATACTTTCAGAAAATATTAACTATTAGCCTGGCTATATTTAAATAAAACTAAATTATACACTGTTCTAGAAAATGTATTGAAATATTCCAGTACCAGGAGAGCTGCTGTCTCTTATTCACTTCCGGTAATTTCAAACTTTATTTTTTTACTAAGCAGCTGACCCTTCTACGTTTTAATTTACAATTCCCTCAGCAAAGAATTCCCAGAACTCTCAAGATTTATTGCCTGTACCTGTAATCAGCTTGTTTCCATGGAAACATAAGAACAGAATATACAGCTGCCCCCAGCTGCAGACTTATCAACACACATCGAACAGTTAATTGCTAAAGGAAAATCTTCATTACATTCACAGTGTTCTGTTATTTTTAAAGCCCAGATGATTACACAAAAAATTGTTTTTAGATTAAGCCAAGAGCATTAATCCAGACCTTCATGTTTGCAAAAGTAAGAGAAAACATCTCAAGTCTAAATATCTTATAATCAGTGCAGTTTTACACCACTAGTAGCTTAAGATTACAGCTTTTTAACTTAAACATGCTTTTGATCAGCCTTTCTTCTATTTTTACATTGTAATGGCTACAATGTTATGTTGTCCTTTCTCGCCTTCATTCATTGCTGGTTGGATTTGGAACTGAGAATCGGTTCTGACTCGGCCTTATTCAAAAGCTCAAGAGCTTCCACTGGCTCATGGCTATACCCTATTCCATGATGTCAGGGAAGATTACCCAGATCTCGTTTGTCACTAAACAAGATTGAGTGACTTCCATGCAGGCTCTGGCTAAGTGAAAATAACTTTTATATATATGTTTGTTCTTTTTGATCTATTTTTGATAAAACTTAGTATTTACTGTTACCAAAATGTAGTAGGAACCGTTTAACCAGTAACTCCAAACTAAAAATGAACAGTCCAGGCACACTGAGGATGGCTGAGAATAACTCTATTGTAAAAATAGTATACAAGCGCTTTCACCCTTGAAAAAGCCTTGCACTTGGGCGGGGTGAAAGCACTTGTATACTATTTTTACAATAACTTTATTCTCAGCCATCCTCAGTGTGCCTGGACCGTTCGTTTTCAGTTTAGCATTTACTGTTGTTGTTCAACCTTTGAAATACTCTTTTAGTGTTATTTTCTTAATTCACCACTGTTTGCAGTTTCTTGTGTTGGCCGTCATTTTTTTCTCTAGGCCTGTTGTTATTAAACCTTCCCTATCCTGGCTTCCAGGTTCGTTTAAGTTAGAGAATTTGGTTAATCCCCTCCTACAGGGTAGCTCATTTAAGTTAGAGGGCTCCCTGTGGCCCATTTAACTTAGAGGGCCGTCCCCCTTTTTTCGTTTTTCTTATTCCGTAATTTTTTCCTGTTAGTAGGAGTAGTTTGTTTTAATTAGAGAACTTCTCCTTTCTTCTTGCTTTGTTGGTTAAAAATCTATTTAAAAAAAAAAAAAAAAAGACTTGTTGAGACTGTTACTGCGTGTCTTTGTTTTTTGGTTGTTGTGTGTGTATTTAAAACATGTCAAAGGATCCTAAAAAGTCGAAACCTTCAGGTTTCAAGAAATGCGACAAGTGTAGTCAGAAGATGTCTGTGACAGATGGGCATACCAGTTGTGGTACTGTTTGGGTGCCCTTCATTTACAAAAGTCCTGTTTCTTTTGTCATGTCTTTAGCTCCAGAGTTTTAACAGAGCGTAAAAATAAGTTGATTGTGAGAGGCCTGTTAAAAACCCCCTTTGCAGAGGCTTTAGAAGGGACTCATAGTACTAAATCTACTGACAAATCCCCTTGTTCTAGATCAGAGAAGTTAGGGAAAAGGACTTCGTCTTCAGCTTCATCTTCGGAGCCACACAAAAAAATGGCTAAAGAATCTATCTCAGAACCAAGGGCTTTTGGTTCCGAAAAATCTCCCTTTTCAGCACCAATTGTGGTTTTGGAGCTGACAGAGTTCCAGTTTCGGAGCCGTTCCCCTGTATTGGAGCCAGTATCTCTGAATTTGAGATCTCCACTTCTGCAGACAGTAAGGTCTCCAACCTTGTCCTCCCGATCTTCCAGAAGCTTATTTGATGATGATGGTGGAGCAGGTGTTGATGAGACTTCTACGGACGCTGGCACGAGCTGAACTTTTGTCGACTCCGACCCAGAGAAAACTGGAGCTGACAAAGACCACTTCCCCTTCTTCAGGTCCTCCTCCGACCCAATTTGAGGTTTCAGAGCTAGAGCGCTTGGACCTGATCGCAGCGGAACCGTCGAGACTGAGACTCTCTACAGAATCTTTGGTTCCAACAACTGCTCTGACTTCCTCGATTCCATCGGAATTTGAGGAGTCTAGGAGCCGACGTTCTCCTGCTGGGTCAAGTGAGGGGAGTTGGATCGGACAGCTGTTCTACCCGAGTCTACCTCTGGGGCATCAGCGCGGTTGATCTTGGCTCCTACATCAGCTTTGGAGCCAACCCCTCTGCTTTGGGGTGGGTCTTCTGGTTCCTTGGAGCCGGGGATCTCCTCAGAGTGGAGTGAGGGGGCTTTCGAGCTGATGGAGAGAGTGCGGTCACCTCAGACTGCTCCGCTCTCTGGTCCAAGTACTCTTCCCCCAAAAGTGCCAGTGTCAGTCGCTGCCCCATCGCTCCCACCCAAGCTTAGAGACCCTAAGCCCCAGGATGCCCCAGTGGGTGAAACTGTCTCTTCCAAAACCTCTCCAGAGTACCCCTTTGAGGAGGTTCCCTCCGAAGAGATTGTGCAAGAGGAAGCAGATAGACTTCCTGGAGGAATCCATCACCTCAGACATGGACCTCGATGAGTCAGAAGAGTCCCCATGGTCACACTCTAAGGATGTCTCCTTTGTGGACATCCTAGAGATCCTTAAACAGAGAGGTGGCTGGAAGCCCACCAACCCTTCTGAGGATGAATAGGTGTACCTGGAGGCTTTTGGGTCTTGCTGTTCCACCTCTTGGGTGTCTCCGCCTTTCGACCAGTTAATGAATGTGATTAGTGAAAAGGCATGGGGCTCTCTGGATTCAGTGGGACCTGTTCCTAGGAGGCCAAAAGAATTCATCATGGCACCTTCGGAAAAGGAGTTCCTTAGCAAGGGTGTCCCGGTAGATGCTATGGTGGTGGTGGCAGCCACAAATAAGGAATTGTCAGACACTTATTCATCTGTTCATCCACCGAACAAAGACACTCAAACGATGGACAGATATGGAAAGCGCATGTTTTGATCAGTGGCGTTTACCCTTAGATCGCTAAACTACCTGACTCATTTCACTAGACTACAGAGGGATCTCCTGAAGGACTTAGGAGCTATCCTTCAAGGTACTGTAGCTGCAGGAGTTTCGAATAAGGTTTCCTCTCAGCTCTCCACCTTAAATTCTGTGGTAAACTCCTCCATGCGATTTATTTCCTGCGTGGCTGATGGAGCAAGTGGGGCAGTGGGTACAGGAATTTCCCTAAGGAGACATTCCTGGATGCGCTTATGCGATTTCACAGAACCCTTCAAGTCTTCCTTTATTAACACCTCTTTTGATGGCTCGTCTTTGTTCAGGCCCAAAGTTAAAGAGACCTTAACCAGGTGCGAGCAGGAGAGAAAGACTGTCTGCTGTTGGAGTCCATTTCTTTCTCCCTACTAGACCTTATCCAAAAGGTCAGAAGGGGGGAAAATGTGGTTCCATAAGTCCAAAAGAGCTTTACCGGATGCACATGGTGATTCTTCCGCCAAGGGCAGAGGGGGAAGTAACAATGGAAGACTTCAACCTTGCAGCAGAGGGGGTCCGCAGAACCAGGGTGACAGGGATTACTTTCTTGTAAAACCCTTTCAGTGCTCCTAAGAGGAGGCCCGCCTGTCCATCTCTGGAGGCATTTGGAGGTCGCTTGTCATTGTACCCAAATGCATGGCTAGAAATAACAAAAGACAATTGGGTACAGATGATCATATCCAGAGGCTATTACATACACTTTTCCTCTCCCCCACTAGAAAAACAACTAGTCCCAGATGTTCCACCCAGTCAAAAGGATTACGCAACTTCATAGGTACAAAAGTTGCTAGAAAAAAGAATCATCCAAAATGCCCCTGCAGACCAGATTGGATCTGGAACTTACTCAAGGTTCTTTTTAGCTCCAAAGAAAACAGGGGACTGGAGGCCCATCCTGGATCTCAGCAGGTTAAAAAAGTCTGTCAAGAAGTCAAAGTTTCGGATGGTAACACTGCAGTCGATGCTCCCTTTTCTGGGGAAAGACGATTGGATATGCTCTATAGATCTCAAGGATATGTACTACCACATACAAATGGACAGGCGATCCAGCAGACATTTGCGCTTTCAGCTGGGAGCTGGTCACTACCAGTTTCAAGCTCTGCCCTTTGGTCTCACTACAGCCCCCAGAGTATTCATCAAATGTATGGCAGTAGTTATGGCTCACTTGAGGCGGCTAGGATTCTGGGTGTTTCCATATTTAGACGACTGGCTGCTAACTGCCACCACTAAGCAACTGCTAACAAGAGCGAGGGACACAACCATTCATCTGTGCTCTCAGCTAGGCATCACAATAAACTTCAGAAAATCTGCCTTATTGCCATTACAGCAAATCGTATTTATAGGGGCAGACTTAGACACAAGAAAAATGTTGGCCAAACTCCCCCTGAGAGGATTCAAACCTTGCATCATCAAATCAAGATCCTCTTATCCAAGAAGAAAGTACAGACGAGGATTGTTTTGAAAGCCCTAGGTACCATGGTGGCTGCAATAATTTTGGTACCTCTAGCTCATCTCCATATGAGGGTTATTCAATGGCTGCTTTTTTCCCAGTGGTCCATGCAGGATCTACCATTGTCTCACGAGATTATCATAACAGAATCCTGCAAGAAAGATCTGCGCTGGTGGCTTCACTCAACTCAATTGACTTTAGGCCGAATTTTGTCTTCCCACAACCAGGAGCCGCCGTGACCACGGACGCTTCCCAGATAGGGTGGGGGGGCATTATCTGGGAAAGACTGTCCAAGGTGTTTGGCAGGAACACAAAAACCACTTGCATATCAATGTATTAGAGATGAGAGCGGTGCTTTTGGCATTGCAGGCATTCCAGGACTCCCTTCCACTAGGAACAATTGCAGTTCAGACAGACAACGTGTCAGTAGTGTGGTATATAAACAAACAAGGAGGAACCAAATCCTACTCCCTATGCCAAGAGACACAGAGAGTATGGCAATGGGCAGACTCTTCACAATGCTTTCTGACAGCAACGCACATCCCGGGGAAGTCCAGTGTAATAGCAGACAAACTCAGCAGAGCTATTCTGATGCCTTACGAGTGATCCCTAAAAAAGGGAGTTGTGAACAGATTTCCTGCAAGTGCAGCCAGCCTTGCTGCAACCTTTTTGCCATGAATGCCAAATGCAGCAGCTACTTTGCCCTGATTCCCCCCTCTGGGGCAGTCACCAAGGAATGCACTTATACATGATTGCCCCCTGGGTCTCCTCTACACTTTTCCCCCTTTCCACTGATACCGAAGGTCTTTCAGAAAGCCAGCATGTTGAAAAGCAGGGTAATACTCATCGCACCATACTGGCCTCATTAAATTTAGTTCCCCTTTCTGTGGCCCCATCTCCAGGAGGAGCCATGGATTCTGAACCCAGTTCCAGACCTTCTGACTCATCCATTGGGAATGCCCTATCCATCAATACAAACCCTTATATTGACAGTTTGGCTGCTCCAGTTCCACATATAGCCAGGCTCCCTGATATTTCTCCCTGCAGTAAAACATATATTGATTTCATCTCATAAGGCGTCAACCAGGAAGTTATATTTTAGCAAATGCAAGAGATTTTCCCACTGGGCTTTCAGCAAACACATTGATCCTTTTACAGCCCCTAAAACAGCAGTGTTAGATTTTCTGGCTAAGCTTTTTAATGAAGGTGCAGCAGCGGCTACAATTCGAATTCAATTAGCTGCTATATCAAACTATCATATCAGGGAAATGGGACTAAAAATAATGTCCCACAGACTTTGTAAAGCATTCTTAAAGGGTACGTTTTTACTAAGGCCTCCAGTGAAAGAACCTCCAGCACCATGGGTCCTAAATTTTGTTTTATCTCAGATTCTACCTCCCTTTGAACCTGCATCATCATGTGACCTAAAGTTTTTGTCATGGAAGACAGCATTATTGGTTGCCATTATGTCTGCGAGACGAATGTCTGAACTTCAAGCTTTGTCTATACACCCCTGTACATGACCTTTCACAAAGATACATTTTCCTTACAATCCATCCCATAATTCATACCAAAGGTGTGTTCAGAGGCCAATTTAAATCAGTCCATTGACTTACCTGTTTTCTTTCCAAACTATGGCAACAAGGCAGAATATAAACTACACCCTTTAGAAGTACATAGACAATTGCATTTCTACCTGCATAGAACAAAAGATTTCAGAAAGTCAGACCAACTGTTTGTATCTTTTTCAGACAAAAAGTGAGGGCCCCCAATATCTACGGTCACACTTTCTAAATGGCTTACAGACTGTATCACTTGTACATACAAATCTCAGAACAGAGAACTCCCAGGGAAAGTGAAAGGCCATTGCACAAGAGCTATTTCAACCTCATCTGCCTTCCAGGTGAGGCTACCTTTGGATTCCATTTATGCAGCAGCAACATGGGTAGGGCAAAGCCTTATACCGTTATCACTCATTACAAAGTCGATTTGGCCTCCAGGAACAGGGTCTCCTTTGGGACCACTCTTCGGAAGAGTATTTTCTCTTGAGCCACCCAAGAAAGCAGGTGCTAGGGACGCTGTTCCAACCAGCAATGAATGAAGGCAAGATAGGACAACATAACATTAAGAAGTTATGTACTCACCATAATGTTCCATGTTTGTTGTCCATCTCGCCTTCATTCTTGCATCCCACCCTTCGCTCCTGGAGGATCGGGCGGTTTTCTGGCAAATTGGTTATTATGTCTCTGAATTTCTTCTTAGTCCCTTTGGATATGATGGGATGTTTAGAGGTAATAATTATGTTTTTTTCTGCAAACAAGACCTGGGTAATTTTCCCTGAGCATCATGGGATAGGGTATAGGCACGAGCTGGTGGAAACTCTCGAGCTTTTGAATAAGGCCGAGTCAGAACACAACCAGCAATGAATGAAGGTGAGATGGACAACAAACATGGAATAGTATGGTGAGTACATAACTTCTTATTTCTTAAAATTAAAAAGGAAAAGTTTTTACTTTAATATCTTTATAATATACAACAGTAACTGAAAATGCTTTACTATTTAACATGCAGTTTACGTCATGAAATGTTTTACACAAATATTGTCTTACTTACAGTTGTTTTTTTTTTTCATTTTAGTGACCTTCCAAACATTAATGACATGAAGTGGGGTATATGCCTTTCACTCCCCCCACAAGTTTAACACAATCAAAAAAGTCCTATCTTTCTCAGCCACTTTTTTTTTTTGTAAAGCCGTATTCCACAAATGTGATTGATGCTTATTGTCTCACGTTTCTTCACAAATCTCAGTGTCGCTTGTCTTCCTGTTCATCTCTGTTTCCCAACCCCAGACTTCTGTCCAAGTCCAAGGTACTCATGATTCTTCTAGTCAATTCCTGCGTTTTTTTCTGTCTCTTAAGCATTTTCCTTTGAAACATTGGAAAAGGTTTCACTGGCTACATCTCTCTGTGAGCTTTATTATCAGAAGAATAAGAAGCAGAGTCCCTTCAGATTGATGACTCATCTTTTTTTTTTTTTTGGTGGGGGCAGACTTTTGAATTTCCTTCTTAACTTTTTCTGCATCAAAAAATGACTTTGATCCTCCAGGAAAAAAATATATTCTGAAGACAGCTGGATACAGCAGCATAAATGCTACACCTGGTTCTTGACATGTACTGATTGCTGGATAGATCTGCTTGTCTTCTGCCTGGTGTACAGTGAATAATCATTCTTCCTTCTACAGTTTTAATACTTTGCTCTTCTTCAATAGTTTTGTCAGGATCAACTCTTTCTACTGGTATGATTTGCAATCCTAGTTGAGTATAATGAAAAGCATCAAAAAATTCCTTATTTATATATAATGTGGATATTTGGAGCATGGGGGTGGTTACAGAGGGTAGTTCTCTTAAGAGCAATAAAAAGAAACATCAATTGGAATATTCCGAAAGTCCTGCCACTAAACAAAGCTGTTGAATTCTTCAACTCCACATTCCTAACTACCCTTAACAGACCAGCCCCAGTTAGACAAATGAGTCAAAACCAAGCATGCCATTCAGCTTACTAGACCCACTAAGAAAGTTATGAATGCCAGAGACAAAATATGGAAAAAATGACAAAAGCATAAAAATCCCACCGATCTCTTACAATTCAGACAGCTCTGTAACCAAGCAAAATGCCTAATCATTAATGATAGACAGGAATACTACCTAAACCTTCAAAACAATTACAAACAAAATCCTAAGACATTTTGGAATTCCATTTCATCTCTAATTAACCCTGGTACCAAAAACAACCCATCCCCTTTCCCTGAGAAAACTGCCAGTGAAATAGCCACCCTATTCAACTCACATTTCATTGACACTATAGCCAAATTTACCACCCCTTTTCATCACATTAAGACTAATACTAACCATCACCCACCATCTCCTCCCTCCCAGGAATCTGCCCCAACTCTACTTTTTCTTTTTCGCCCATCCCCATCACCACCGTAATAAAACTTCTCCTTAAACTGAAACCTGGCTCCTGTGCCCCTGACAACTTACCTCCAGAATATCTCCAAATGTCAGCAAGATCTATTGCCTATCCCATCAGCATACTTCTCAATAGATCTCTCCAAGAGTCTTGAGTTCCAACTATATGGAAAAAAGCATACATTCTTCCACTCTATAAAGGTGGTAACAATACAGATATCTCTAATTTCAGGCCCATTGTAATTCTCTCCCCTCTACAATTCTTGAGAAATGCATTCATTATCAACTTTTAAACTATCTACAACTAAACAATCTCCTCTCCCCAACTCAACGCATGGGTTTAGACCTTGTCACAGCACCACCACTGCCCTTATTTGCTTTATGGACACAGTCAATCAAGCCAGAAATAATGGTAAATTTGTATCCTCTCTTTCTTGACCTATCAAAAGCCTTTGATATGGTCTCCCACCCCCTACTCCTCAGTAAACGCTCCACCCTAGGTATCTCCCTGACAACTCTAAACTGGTTCACAAACTGTCTAAAAGATAGACAGCAATCCACTAAATGGCACAACTTCTTTCTTAACTCATCCACAGGTGTCCCCCAAGGCTCCATATTAGGACCCGTTTTATTCAGCATTTTTATAAATGACTTCCATACCAACCTTAAATATGCACCTGTTGTACAGTATGCAGACAATTCAACCATTATTTGCTCTGCTAAATCAACAACAGATCTTCTGCAGATTTGCCAGAATGCCTTTACCACTACCGAAATCTGGATGGCTAATAATCATCTGGCTCTAAACCCAAATAAAACGAAAATGTTACTATTTGCTACCAAGAAAAACCTCTGTCGATAAGAAAAGATTTCACCATTCAGTCTCAAACCAACACTATTACAGAGGTGGTCTCCCACACTAAATTACTAGACGTTGTCATCGACGAAAACCTGACATTCGACCTTCATAGTTCATGATTATATCAAAAAAAAAAACTATAAGCTAAGCATCCTCTACCAACAAAAATACTATCTCAACTGCTCCACTAATTATACTGCGTGGAGACATGTGTGAATGGGCGTACCTTCTTTGAAGTTTGTGCGTCAGGGCTGGTAACCCGGCACGTAAAACTCAACTACCAATCATTAGCGGACCGGAGTTCCGCTGTGGCGACCCCTAACCGGGAAAAGCCGAAAAGACACAACAACAACCAGAAAAACTAATCATTGTACAAATGGAAAACAGTCAGTAAAAGAAATTCCAGTATAGCTAGCACAAGTTATTCAGGTTGTAAGTGCACTTATTCAATGTGTATGAGCAATTTAAACATTAAAAACATATGCAGCCTGTAGCTATAGCAAATGTCCCTTAACTGGATGTAATTTGCATTAGAATACTCCCTAACAATGGCTACACTGCCTTAAGATGCCAAAATCTACCAAGATGGCAATAGAGACATTTGGACATTGTACATCCATGTTGTCCAGTCTTGTAATAGGGTGGGCTGTTTAGGATTAAGGATTTGGTTTTAACAAAGGTCTCCTGAAGTACTTTATGGGGTTAAGGGGAAGTTGTTATATAATGTAGGATATGGTACTGCTATTCCATACGCAAACTAGTTTCTGGTGTTTAGGCAAGATGTTATATAGTACTAGGATATGACAGTACTATTCCAGATGCAAGCTAGCTGTTCTAAACTTAATTCTGCATAATGCCACACTGTTTAACAGGTTTTGGATCCAATCCTAACTTTGCATGGAAATTCTACTGCTTAGGCACTGTAAACTGCAGCTGCACAGTGGACAGCTCTATGCAAATTTGTCTTATTTATAGCAGAGAAAAAAAGCTTGAAAACTGACTCCTATGCCCTCTAGCAAATAAACAACCACATGTTCAGCTCCTTGAGGTGTTTCCTGACTTAAGAGAGACCAGGTAAACATCTTCTGCTAAAAGATGGATGATCTGGAATTTCTTAATGTAAACATACAACCAAAGCAGCTCTCAAGTACAGTTTAAACAACAAATAACTACCAACCATTAAGTCACTGGCTGATTCACCCTTCTGCAAAGTGATCTGGAGGCAAACAGAAGAAGAAAAGCCAACAAACAGATTACTATTTTGCCACAAAATTACATAAATTATTTAAAAAAAAATGTTCAAAAAACAGTAA
Source organism: Protopterus annectens (assembly GCF_019279795.1). Classification (NCBI taxonomy): domain Eukaryota; kingdom Metazoa; phylum Chordata; order Ceratodontiformes; family Protopteridae; genus Protopterus; species Protopterus annectens. Next base: position 155,297,288 of record NC_056739.1, read on the forward strand.
AAAATTTATTATTTTGGATAAACGCCAACATTTACTAAAATTTCAAAGCTCTCACCCAAATGACCCCCAAAAATTCTGGATTACTATCAACTCCCTGCTCCACACTGGTTCTCCTACCATCCCTAACCCTTTCCCCTATCACTTTGCCTCTGAAACTGCAGACTTACTCAACAAACATTTCATAGACAGCATCTCTAAACTCCTACCCTCTGGTAACTGCTTATCCCAACTCTTCTGTGTCACCCTCACCTCCCCCTAAACCTCTATGCTCCTCTGTCTCTCAGTCTTTTACCTTGCGACTTGTTTCTACTAAATATATCAAATCTCTGCTTCTTAAACTAAAACCATGCTCTCCCTCCACTGATAAACTCCCCCTCAATTTCTGAAAATTGCTGCTGACTCTGTTGCATATCCTATATCTATTTTAATCAACCGCTCCATTCAGGAATCTACTGTACCGGAAATATGGAAATCCTTCTATACCAACTCTGTTGCATATCCTGTATCTATCATAATCAACCGCTCCAATCAGGAATCTACTGTACAGGAAATATGTTAATCCTTCTATACCACTCCTCTAACAAAGGTGGCAACTCTGTTGAACCCTCTAACTATAGACCAATCGCTATTCTCTCACCACTCTCTAAGATCTTTGAAAAATATATACATACTCAACTACTGTCTTGTCTCATTCACGAAAATCTCCTCACCCCCTTGCAACAGTTTCCGCCCTAAACACAGTACCTCGACTGCCTTACTGTCCTTTACTCAAAAGGTTGCAGAAGCTAGGGACAACAACCTCCTCATCTCCTGTCTATTCCTTGATCTCTCTAAAGCCTTCGACACTGTGTCTCATCCCATCCTTCTTAACAAACTGTCAGACCTAAACATCACTCCTTCTACACTTAGCTGGTTACAATCCTACCTTACTGGCAGAAAAAAAGCTGTTAGATAACAGCAGGCTTTCTCACCCTTCCTTGCTGTTCAAACAGGATTACCGCAAGGCTTCATACTTGGACCTCTCCTTTTCAACATTTTTACCAACAACCTACATTTATCCTGCAGTCTCTCATCTGTAATCCAATACGCAGATGACTCTACTCTCTTATCTATCTCCAATACTATCTCTGAACTACACTCACTAACACAGACTTCCTTTATCTCTGTTGAAAAATGGCTCAGAAACAATCAACTTTAACAATCCTTAACCGTAAGAAAATTCAACTCTTTCTCTTCCTACCTCAGACACTCTCTCACCTTAAGTCCAACTCTTCTCTTTCCTCCCTAGATGGCACCACTATCTCCCCTGCATCACACACCAAACTCCTTGAGGTAATAATTGATGACCAACTAAAATTTGACTTGCACATACAACAGGCCATCAAAAATAAAACACCAAAAACTTTGACTACTTTATAGAAACAAAACATTCCACACTACTGCCACTAAACGCACTCTTGCACAGGCATTTCTCTTACCCAGTCTTCTGTACGCTTCCCCCATCCTTACCAATATCCAGACTACCTCAATGCAGAAACTGGAACAAACGTAAAACAAAATTGCCAGATTTATTTTAAACCAACCACTCTCTTCGGTTCCACTTCATATGATCGAAAGGGTCTATATTAGAACATCGAAGTATCAAAACTTCGAATGTTCTAATATTGGCCCCTATTCACCGAACGCTTACAACATCGAACATGCAGAACAGTGAATTTTTTCCTAGGAAAAAAAATTGCTGTTCCAAAACACATACACACAACACAAGCACACCAAACAAACAGCAATCCACACACATACACCTAAAATCTTACATCTAACCCTATACTAAACTGTACATACACCACTAACTATCCACTTACCTTAACCCTAACCCTAAGGTCCATCACTATCGCACACTCACCTCACCAGCGCCCTAACCCTAACTCACCTACCCCGCCCTAACCCTCATGTCCATACAATCGCACACTTACCTGACCCGCACCCTAACCCTAACTCACTTACCCCACCCTAACCCTCACGTCCACACAATCGCACACTTACCTGACCCACACCCTAACCCTAACTCACCTAACCCGCGCCCAATCGCACACTTACCTGAACCCGACCCGTAACTTTCCACCACAGTGCTGAAAATAGCGAAGTGACAGAAACGGACAACCAAATTCTTTCCCTAGGAAAAAATTCGGTTTTCTGTAGCTTCGCTATTTTCAGTGTTCGCTCAATAGGGGTCGATATTAGAACATTCAAAGTTTTGAAACTTTGATGTTCTAATATACCCCCATTCGAAAGCTCATAACATCTAAATTCAAAACGGCGAGACCAACTGATCGAAAATCCAAAACATCTAAAACTCATAACATCGAATCTCAAAACACTGAAAACTACAAAGCAACTATAAATAACATCCCACACACTGTTTACTACGTTCATGTAGGGGGGCAAGCCCCCCCTGCACCCCCAAAGTGGAGGGCTCTGCCCCCCCCGTAAATTAAATATATCAACTCCGAGGTCGCACTACAGTGGGGTTAGGAAATTAACTTTTTCCCCCACTGTAGTGCGACCTCAGAGTTGGTATATTTAATTTACAGGGGGGGTGTGGTGGGGCAGAGCCCCCCACATGGGGGGTGCAGGGGGGCTTGCCCCCTGCATAAACATAGTAAAACCTCTGTGGGATGTTATTTATAGTTGCTTTGTAGTTTTCAATGTTTTGAGATTCGATGTTATGAGTTTTAAATGTTTTGGGTTTTAGATGTTATTTTTTAGATGTTATGAATTTAGATGCTATGAGTTTTCGATGTTTTCAAGTGGAACCCTCTCTTCACATCACTGCCTCTCACTAAACAAACTTCAGTGGCTGGAATTTCCACACTGCTCTCGTTTCCCATGTTACTCCCTACTCTCCCCCTGGCCTCTTCGGAGTGCTGATCAGCATCCTCTCTCAGTTTGTAAACCCAAAAGGAATATTGGCAATCTACTTTACAAACACTCTGTCTCGCTAATTGGAATAAACTCCCTCTCCATATTAGATCCAACCTTTCCTTTCCCTGTTTTAAAAAGGAGCTTAAATCCCACCTACTAAACTTGAAATTATGCCGTTGCATTGACCACACGTCGTCTTAGTCTGTCCTACTGTATAACCTGTTGCATCTCCTTTCTTTCTCTGTTAGTAACTTCTGCTTAATCTCCTAAACCCTCAGCTCTACTACTATAGCCCTACTATACCCTCTCCCATTCTCCACACTATATCCCCCCACACTTCCTATCAATGTATATACATTGTCCTTCTTTTTAACAACGATTACCTTTTTGTTTTTACTCCCATATGTAGTAAATTTTAGTCCACTACTATCAGTGTAACCCTTAATGTTCAGAATTTTTTTTTCTTTTGTTTTTCTTTTTATAATTAATTTCGTATTTGCAGTGTTGTTTTCAATAGTTTTTGCCCTGTATGTTTATCTTTGCTTATGTTTGCTGGGGCTCTTTCCCCATGGGTTTCCACTGAAAATAGGTTGCTTACTATCAATGCAATGCAAATAGTTAATAACCTTTTCTTTTTTACAATTATTTTGTATTGTGATTGTTATTTACTATTTGTATATTGTCACTTTATCTTTACTTATGTTTGCTGGAGCTTTTCCCCATGGGTCTCCACTGAAAATGGGTTTGTTTGCAAACTCAGATGGACTAACCCAGTTAACAAATGTGAAATAAATAAATAAATACATTTTGTCAAAATTCAGTGCTCCCCAACCCTGAGACCACAGCCAACTATGCAGAATTAATCACAGAGTCTCTATAGAAAAGCGTGAATGGGTGCATAGAGGCTGCCATACCTACCAGAGGTAAACCCAAAGTAAACACTGTAATCAGACCCCAGTGGTAGACTGTTCAACTAAACAGGGTATGTAGTAAAAGAATAACACTCATGGCCTAATTCGGGAAGAGCAGCTCCCTTAAAAACAAGTGCTCTCTTGCACAACTAAACAAAAAACTAAGGGGTCAAATTAAGTACAACAAGGTCAACTATGAGGTCGTAAGAGCCTCACAGGTTAAGAACAATCAGAAGATCTCATTCAGCTATATCTGGAACCTTAAAGGTGACACACAGCAGTGCACTGAACTGAAGGTGAATGGTACCACCTTCACCAATCCAGATGACATTGCAAATCTACTGGCTGATAAATGCAGTTCAGATTTCACCCCTCTCTTTCCCCCAGCTCCACCAGGTGAAATCTCCTCCAACATACTAACCCAACTATTAGCAGAGATTATGTGCTGGCAGCACTCATTAAAGCTAAGAACACCACCTCCATGGGTCCTGACAACATCTCCGGTTGCCTCCTGAACAATGTAAAACATGACATAGACTGGTCACCAGCAGAGTACCCCAGAGCTTTTGCTGGGCCTGCTGTTGTTAGGCAACTACATCTCAGAAGTCAACACTACTGTTCAAGGTTTCCTGCTCACCAAGTTTGCAGATGACTGTAAATTGGGAGCTATTATAGATCCCTCCAAGACACTAACATCTTTAAACAGGATTTAACACAGACAAATGACTGGTACCAAAACCATGGCCTAAAATTCAGTTCCAAAAAATACATTATAATTCTCTTTGGGAAACTGCCAACCCAAGTTAAATTACAACATTGATAAAACATCCCTAAGAGTCAAACCAGTAATAAGGGATCTGGGAACATATGTAGACTTTAATCTGGCCTTTGACCAACTCATAGCTAAGATAGTAAGAAAATCAGTCTGTCAACCAACTTATAGCTAAGGGTATGACATCGAGGTCCAAGGAAATTACAGTACTACTTTACGTGGTCATTGTCGGAGCTGTCATTGAATACAGTGCCCCCTTTGGTATGTATCTAGCAAGACACTTGAAACATTTGGAATACCACAAAGATTTACCATCAGGAGAATTTAGGGCATGAATACCATGTCCTGCACTGATCACCTTAAGGCTCTGTCTCTGTATTCAGTCTCTTGCAGATTGCTGACTGGTGGTCTTTACTTGGCTTACAGGGCTTCCTCAGACCCAGCCCTGATGGAAATGTTGCATATGTACAAAACAAACAGCTCCAGAAACATTAGATCCAGGGATCTAAACTTTGCTTGTGACATAAACAGAACAAGCCGTAAAGACAGATATGTGTCCCAAAGGATCCCTGTACTGTGGAATAAGCTTCCCATCCAAGTAAAACAGAGTTCATTCCTGACTCAATTAAAAACAAACCTTGACAGTTGCATGGTAAAGTGTAAATTTACCCCCAGTCTGGATCCCATGTCCATTATGGCTAGAGGCCATCAATAAGAAAAGTATTATCCTAACTAACAACCCCATTCAAATCCGTGGTTACCTCCTTAATAACACCCCCCCATATAAATGCCCATGATACTCGGAACCCAAATGGTTTAGGGTGTGCAGCTTGTAAGGGCCCTAGTGGTTGTTAGCCTAGTAACAAACTATGAACCTGTAAATAAACAATGCCAAACTTTAAAGTTCCATATCCTGTTATGTAATTGTATTTATTAATATTTTGTTGACCAGGTTAGTTATCTGACTGTTTTCAGGGGAGACCCAGTGTGGTGTTCATAATGACCAGGGACATTTTGCCAGGGCAATAGGGAAGTATTTTTTAAGTGAGTATAAATGTATCTGATCTTATCCATGTCTTCATTCATCACCACAGGGTCTTGGATCCAACATCGGATCCGAGCCAGAAATATTCAACAGATGGAGCCAAAGCTCTAGCTCCTCTCTCTCCCATAATGCACTGCTGCCCTCTAATCCCCAGATCTCATTTGCCATGCTTCCTTTATAGACGCGCATCCTCTGGCTGTGGCTGGATAAGTACAAAGTTTCTACTCTTTTTCTTTGCTTAGCTTAGTGTTGTGGTTTTCTGGTGTAGGGTAGTTTAGTTTACTGGTTTTATAGTTCCTTCCTTCCTGTTAGCTTAGTTAGTCTGGTTGTGTGTGTGTTGGCTTTTGGTGCCCTTTTTTCTTCTTTCAGCCGTTAGGGCTTATCCGGTTTTGCATAGTTGTCGTTTTCTGTGTTAGTTGTAGCAGTAGATTGTTAGAATGCCTGATAGGCCTGCTGGGTTTAAAAAGTGCTCCTCGTGCGGTTGGAAAATGCCTTATTCTGATACGGATGAGAAGTGTGTTGATTGCTTGGGTGCCCACACCTGAAGGATGAGTGCGACCTTTGTTCTGCATTTAACCCCAGGGCCTTAGTGGAGCACCGCAGCAAATTACTCCTAGAGAGTCTGGTTCAAGGGGGACCCTTTGTTTCCCCTTCAAAGGCTTCATCTTGTGATTCGAAGAGGAAGACCCCTTCCCTTCAACTGGTTCCCGCCAAGAAACCATGTCTATCAGACCCAAGCCTCCAGATCCAATCTCAGCCCAGTCCGCCTCAGGTTTGAGGTCTTTGGAGCCAAGAGCCACGGAGCAATTGGTCAGATCCAGGTCCTGTCCGGATCAGAGACCCTTGGATTCGACCAAGGTGGGGCCAGCCTTGGATCCGACTGGTTTGTTGGGTCCATCTGCTGAGGCTATTAAGCCTTCAGATCTAACAGGGTTGTCGCATCTGATTGTAATCTTGGAGGGGCCTGCCATCCCTTCCACCTCAAAAAAGAGATCTCAGTTGGCTTTGAGACATAGGAACCATTCCCCAGAGACTGGAAGTAGATCAGGGAGGTCACCCTCCAAGTCCTCCCACTCCTCTTCCTCCTCAAGATCTTCTAAGAGTCTTCTGCCCTCAGACTTGGACAGGATGATGATGAGTTTTCTCAAGGCCTAGACAGAGTTGGGTCTCCTGGCTTCTCCTTTCCATCTTGCCAGCGGAACCTCTCCACCCCCCCCCAGCTTCTCGTTCTCCTCCTCCAACCCTGCCGGGTTTGGATTCTAGGGACCAGGAAGTTAGCAGCCAGATTCCGGAGAGGCTGAGTACTCACCCTTTCTCATTCCTGCCAGGGTCCCTGGCATATTCTGTTTCTCCACCCTTGGAATGGGGGGTGCCTTGTACCGGAGTGGTCGATGCCAGCTCCATGCGGGGAGATCTGGTACTATCTTTTCAGACAGATCCCTTCCTCTCGGTTCTTTGGCTTTCGATAGCTCCTGGCTGGTATTATCCAGGGGTCGGGGAGTTGTTTCCAGGTGCGTTCCTCCTCTCCAGGGGACTTCTCCCTCTGACGTGGGGAACAGGCCCACTTCCAGCCCCTCGGTTTACAGGGTGGTAGAGAGGACCTTCTCCAGGTCTGGAGTTTCCTCTGCCACACCTCCGGATCCCTCCCGGCCTCTCTCTACATCAGCTGGTGAGGCCTCACATCCTGTCTGGGGGTCAACCCTCCCGATCGAGCCTTCAAGGTGTTTCCTCCCCTCTGAAAGTCCCTGTCACTTCCGAGTCCTCCCCAGAGCCCCCAGCAGAGGAAGTTCTTCGTAAGAGGAAGTGCAAAAGGATGCACTTGAACTTCCCCGTGAAGACTGTCACCAAGGATATGGACACCGAGGAAGGAGATGGGTCCCCCAGATCTCCGCCAGATGATGTCTCCTTTGCAGACATCCTTGAGCGTCTGCAACAAAATAGCAGATGGTCTCCCCAACCCAAATCTTTGGAGGAGTCCATATTTCTGAAGGCCTTCAGAATGGGCCCCTCTACTTCCTGTGTGCCCCCTGCTGACTGCCAGCCCGGCCTGGAAGGAACCAAACAGAGTGGAATTTGTTCCATAGAGGGCCTACAAATTCCTTATTCCTCCTGTGAATTGTTTGTTCTGGAGTAAAAGAGTACCAGTCAATGCCATTGTGGTTGCCACTGACACAAAGAAGGAGCTAGCAGAGCAGAGCTCCACAGTCCATCCCCCGAACAGGGAGTCCTGGGTGATAGAGCATTTTGGGACGTGGGTGTATGCCTCAGCTACCTTTGGACTGAGAACGACAAACTATTTAGCACATTTTTTCTGCCTCCAAAGGGATTTGGTCCAAGAGCTCTCCACTTCCCTTGCAAGAGTTATTGTTGGTGGAGAGCCTCAAGCAGTTGTCTCCCAAGCTTTCCACTCTGACCTCTCTCATGAATTCTTCAATGAGGCTAATCTCCAGTGCTGTGGAGGCTACCTACGAGCTGCTGGGATGGGCATTGCCTTCCGATGTCAAGCCTGGCTATGCTTGTGCAGGTTCATGGAGCCCATTAAGGCATCGTTTATTAATGCCCCCTTCGATGGTTCCACTCTCTTTGGACCCTCTGTAAAGGACATTTTAACCTGCAGCGAGCAAGAAGGGAAGACTCTGTCTGTGGTAGAGATCAAGCTTTTGGACCCCCAGAGGTCCTTCTCAAAGACCCAATGGGGAACCAAGAAGATGTGGTTCCATAAAGCGTAGTCTCCCTTTCAGGATGCTCCTGACAAGTCCTCTTCCAAATGCAGGGGAAGAGGTTTCAATGGATGGCGATGCCCTTGAGGCAAGGGTGGGTCTGCAAAGTTAGGGCTCCAGGGAACCCTTCTCTGAGCAGCCCAGTCAGCACTCCTGAAACATTGACTAGCTGCTCTACCCTGGAGGTAGTCGGGGGTCGCATTTCCCTACACCCACTAGCCTGGACAAACATCACTTATGATCAGTGGGTGTTAAATATCTTTTCCAGGGGCTTTTTCATTCCCTTTTCAGAACCCCCTATGATAAGACATTACCTCCCAGATGTTCCACCCAGTGAAAGGGAGTTGGCCATTGTCGCTTTCGTGTTGGGACACAAATAAACAAATCTTTTTGGGTTCTGTTTAAGTAGCTTTATTATGTACAAACACATTACTACTGTTGACTATTGACTCAAACTTAAGTAACTTATATACAGTTATGACTATGATCATGCATGCTTACTCCTTAACTGCTTCTGTAAAATGGCACTAAGGTTGTGCACTTGTGCAGGTTATATATGTGCACATACAGCCTTGCATGCTTCTTAAAGATACAAGCACACACATTTTACACTCTGATCTACAGCCATCAAAGAAATTCAACAACTTCTTCTAAAAAGAGAAATCAAAGAGTCCCAGCAGGACAAAGAGGATCCAGCACTTACTTTTGCTTCTTCTTAGTACCAAAAAAGATGGGGGACCTACACCCTATTCTGGATCTCAGTGAGCTCAGTCTTTCGGTGAAGCAGTCAAAGTTCCGGTTGGTCACTGCTCAGTCCATTCTGCCACTTTTACACAAAGATGATTGGATGTGCTTTGTGGATCTCCAGGATGCGTACAATCACATCAGAATAGACATGCATTCCAGGAGACATCTTCTTTCTGGCTAAGGGCCAATCAATACCAGTTCAGAGCCCTATCCTTCAGTCTCACCACAGCTCCCCAGGTGTTTACCAAATGCATGGCAGTGGTAGCAGCTCACCTGCATCTGCCAGGGTTCTAGATCTTTCCATACCTTGACAGTTGGCTCCTCACGGCACCTTTGAGGCATCGACTGACTCAGGTGATTCAGTATGTTCTTCCCCTCGTTCGTCAGCTGGGGATAGCCATCAACCTGGCAAAATCCAATCTGATCCCCAGGCAATGATTGGAGCGCTTTGCCTCTGCACAGAATTCAGTTGATATGGGAACAGGTCACACAGATTTTGGACCTGTAATGCCCCCAAGTTCATTTGGTTTTTCAGGCTCTTGGTTCCATGTCCTCGGCCATTCTTCTTGTTCCTCTGGCCAGGTACCACATGTGTGTGTTACATTGGACTTTAGCTGCTCAATGGTCAGCTCTCCTTCATACTCTGTCTACGACCATAAAACTGACGCCTGTTTGCAGATGTCACCTCCAGTGGTGGCTTCAGTCGCAGGATCTCTCTGTAGGCAGACCCTTCTCTTTCCCTCTGTCCATGGCCATAGTGACCATGGACACCTCCCTCCTGGGGTGGGGCTGGGGCATTTTTGGGAGAAGACCATCCAAGGCACGTGGTCCTCAATAGAGACCAAGTTGCATATAAATATTCTAGAGATGAGGGTAGTTCTTTTGTTGCAAGCCTTCCAGGACTACCTCCCTCTAGGGACAATTGCAATCCAGACAGACAAGATGGCAGTCGTCTGGTATGTCAACAAACAAGGGAGAACATGCTCTTACCCATTGTGCAGAGAGGCTATGAAAGTGTGGGAATGGGCTATGTCCTCCGGCTGCTTCCTTATTGTAATGCAGATACCCGGGGGATATGAATGTGTTGGCCGACAGGCTCAGCAGATCTATCTTGAGACTTCTCGAGTGGCCCCTCAATCCTTCAGTGGTGAAGCAGATTTTCGACCATTGGGGGTCAGCCTTGCTGCAAACGTGTTTCCTGTCCAATCAACCACAAATGAAGCAGGTATTTCGCCCTGATTCCCCCCTCAGGGGGAGTCACCAAGGGACGCTGTAGTCCATGATTGGCCACCGGGTCTCCTTTAAGTGTACCCTCCTCTTCCCTTAATACCTAAGGTTCTGCAGAAAGTGCAATGCCTGAGGACGTCCCTTATCCTCATTGCCTCTTTCTGGCCTTATCATCTGTGGTTCCCCTTCATCAGGTCTCATCTGAAGTATCCACCATGGATACTAGATCCTTGTCAGGACCTGATTTTCCACCCATCAGGGCTTCCTCTCTCAAACCTTCAGACCCTTCCCCTAACTGCATAGTTTCTGCAGTTCCAGTGATAAACAGTCCAAGCTAGCATCCCCATATTAAACGCATCATTTTGGTCTCCCAAAAAACCCTCTACTAGAAAAGTGTACAGCAATAAGTGGAAAAGGTTTTCGATCTGGGCTAGGAGCAGGAATCTAGATCGCTTTTCTGCTTCGGTTTCAGATTTAGTTTTGTTCTTGTTTTCCCTTTTCCAAGATGGAGCAAGTTTTTCTGCTATTAAGATTCAGTTGGCGGTGATTTCTGATTTTCATGACAGCTCTGAATCCACCTTTTCATCTAGGCATTGTAAGGTATTTATGAAGGGGGTCTCTCTGCGTCGTTCTCCAATTAAGGACCCATCGCCTCCTTGGGACCTCACGTTGGTTCTGCAATCTCTGATTAGGAGTCCCTTTTAACCTTCCAGTTCCTGTGATCTCAAGTTTCTGTCTTGAAAGACGGCCCTTCTGGTCGCTATAACTTTAGCTAGGAGTACCTCAGAATTGCAAGCTCTCTCCTTTACTCCACCTTACATGACCTTTCACCTTTCCCAGTGAGAACAAATCCCTTCTTCTTACTCAGGGTTGCTTCCAAGTTGACCCTTAATCAATACATTCAGCTTCCAGTATTCTTCCTCAACTATTCCAACAGAGGGGTGTATATCCTTCATATCTTGGATGTTCACTGACCGCTTTGGTTCTATTTGCATAGGACTAAAGATTTTTGTAAGTCAGAGCAGGTTTTTTTTTTGTCATCTTTTCTGATAGCAGATGTGTCCTTCCAGTCTATGAGGTCACTATTTCTAAATGGATATCTAGCTGCATCTCTATGGTATGCAATCTGAACCACCTGGAGGTTCCAGTTCATGTTAGGGCCCATTCTACTGCCTCTGTGGTGACTTCTTAAGCTTTTGTAGCAAGGTTTTCTATAGATGATATCTGTGCTGCTGCCACTTGGCCTAATCCTCACACTTTTATAGAACATTATAAGCTGGATTTAATTTCTAGGAGTAGGGCTTCTTTTGGCTCCACAGTGCTCTGGCATGTCCTTCCTTGAGGCCTTCCAGGATGTATGGTAGCTGGGGACTCTGACCCTGTGGTGATGAATAAATATATGGCTAACATCAGATAAAGAGTTATGTACTTACCATAACTTGGCATCTGTGTTATCGTATGTCTTCATTCATTACATATTTCACCCACCATCCCCCCACCTGGTTTGATCATGGAGGAAGTTGGAGTGGTTTTCTGTCTACCTTGGTGGGACTAGCTCAGGATTATGTTAGCAAACTCAATCTGGAGATTAGAGGGCAGCAGGGCATTATGGGAGAGGGAGGAGCCAGAGCCTTGGATCCTTCTGTTGAATATTGCTGGCTCGGATCCAATGTTGGATCGAAGACCTTGTGGTGATGATTGAAGACACAGGATAACACAGATGCCAAGTTATGGTAGGTACATATAACTCTTTTTTACTTGAGTAAAATACTGCTTATGTCATGGAAACTAAAAAAAAAAAAAAAACACTATAGGTTCTTTTACAGTCACCTGAGCTACCACCAGCTCAGGCAGATGGAACTTCAGTTTAACATGTCATCTGAAAGACACCACCCCAGGAGTACAACATCTTCCTTATACTGCACTGCAGTGTCAGTACCAACATATTAATTTAAGCACCTGGCATGTGGATAGAACCTACAGCCTTCAGCTCTTTCATCTTCAAAGGCAAATCTGCTATCTACTGAGCCAATATTCTGTCTAGAACTAATATTTGGAATGTGAAAAGTGTACCTGATGTATGGCCTTCACTCTTTATTGTTTCTGGCTTTGCCCATGATTCTTGACATGCAATGTTCATAGGTTGGTACTAGGCTATCGGCCCTAGGGCCTATGCAAGCCTAGCCATAACAATTCCCTGGATATTTCTTCCCACAATATTTACTTCTCTGGACCCCTGTCTAACAGGGCGACTGACATGATCCCGGGGTGAATATAGGTTCATAGGTTGGTACTAGGCTATCGGCCCTAGGGCCTAAAAGTTTGGGACGGACAGTTTCAAACTCACATACCTACTGCTCAAAGGCAGAGGTGCTACCACTAGACCAAAGAGGCACTAAAGGGTTAATATAGGTTCATAGATTAGTACTAAGCTAACTGCCCTTGTGAGCCATTTTAAGGCTAGCCAATTATCTCTTGTGAGATTCAAACTCTGCACCTTGTGTTTGTAAGGCAAACACTATGTGTTAAAGAAATCTTTTGGATGTAACACAAAAGATACCCAGGTCCGGTGAAACAATAAATCGACAGAAAGTAGTCAGGTAAAATGCTTTAATCCAAAAGTAAACACTGTAATCACGAACAAATCAACAAAAAAACATTAATGCCTCCGATATTACGTTTTAGTTTGAAAAGACTTCATCAGATGTGGGTTAGCTCTTTGTCAAACTCTTCTTTTCTCCTTCACAGTCCTTTCTTTGCCCGCGGCTTGTTGTAAAATCAGCTTCACGTTTTCATAACCAGACCTGGATACCTTTTGTGTTTACTAGTTGATTTTTGGTACCTTTTGGATACGCTTTTGGATTAAATCATTTGGATGACATTCATTGTTTTGAAACTGCTAGCTATTTTATTTTTTTTTTGTTTCCATGAAAGGGCAATAATACAGTGAGAGCTGTGTGCCTTCCTTTCTAGCTTCTAGCTCCTATTTGTGTGCGTATGTGCACGTCTGTGCCTCTCTTTAAACATTATATAGAATGTACAAGTCCAAAAATGTTTGTAGCATTTTTAACTCCATGCTGTTTCAGTAATTTTCAATTAATGTTAAGTACCTTGTATGTCATTAGTGTCCAGTGCAGATAAATATTCCTAAATGTATATATCAGGCTTTAATAAAATGATGGGCTTCTGATTATGTTTGTGTATCACTGCTCATGTGTCTAGCCTTATTATGTTTCTGTTTTCTCTCTCTCTCTCTCTCTTTTTTCCTTTCTTTTTTCTTTGTGTTTCCTAAAGGCACTGAATTTTGGTGGGCTTGGGATTTTAGCAGATGACCCAAACTTTGTCAGGGTAACCAAGCAGGAGATGGCTGATGCCTGCCACATGAACCTGGAAGAAGTGGATAAAGAAGCTATGCAGTCACTCAGAAAACAGAGAAGCCAAGCAGAATCTCCCCTTTCCTTCCAGACAGACACCTCCAAGATATCTCTGCAGAGCATGAGGGAAAATGATGGTTCAGCTGTCAGTATGGGATCGTTTTCTGTTAGCCAGCTCTAGATGGGTTTTATAAATCTAGGAGTCTGTTAGCACCACAGATTTGTGTGTCTTGTGGACAACATCACAAATTTGTGTGTATCTGTAGTATTCCTTTGAGATTTACTTGATGGGCACTATCTTGAACAAATTGCATCTACCTGTAAGAATTTGTACTTATTTCTTTGTTAATCAGATGGGCTAAGCACTGTCATTTTAAGCAAGAAAGAGATGCAACTGTAAACAAAAACTCAGGAATACATAGTAAGATTTGTTGGGAGAATTGCCTTCTAAACCTGAACAACAAGGGTAGAACCTCAGTTCAGAAATTCATTGTACATGACAATTAAAAAGACAGTCAAAGGAGTAACGTTGTCCAGACAATGGGATCTGTGGTATGTGAATAAAAGGAAATCCTGAGAATGATAAATGGGATTTTGGTTTTGTGTTTTTCTCAGCAACTGGAAGTGTGTTAGGCAACTCACAAGCAGTAGACACGTTTTGTGACTGTTGCACAGAGACACAGTAGAACTTGATCAAATTACAAACACATATAGTGCCTAAAGAGCTGGAATTGCAGTTGGTTACAACTTTGTGTTAATTCCTCACAGGCAGACAGCAGGTTCCTATTCCGTGCCTTTAAATTTGTGCAGAAGCATAACTCAGTACTGAAAAAAAAACAAAAAAAAACCCCACCTTAGAATGATTTCTTACAAGGTTAGTGACATTGCCAGTCATCTGTTGCCTTCTTATTTCATTTACTTAACATTTTCACAGTAAATGTTAATATATTACAGTTAAATATTAAATGCTGATTCCCTAGGTGGAAGTGGGCAACATACCCCTCAACTGTCCAATTTTTGCAGAATGTAGAGATTTTTACCTCATATTTTTGGTCTGTTCCTCATAAAGTATAATGTTTTCCAGAAAAATCACTGAGAAATGAAGTCACTAAATAATGACATACATTTGCATTTCAGACTACATATCCTTGAGAAAATGCATGCTAACAGAAATCTTGTTATTTTAACAACTTTCCAAGTTTATAAGAGCAGTTTTAAAATTCGTCCCAGTTTTTGGGCCTTTGCCACCATTAGTTTAGGCTTTGTTCAGATTTCTTGTTTTAAGAGGTTGAGAGGTATGGTGGTAAACCTCTTGAGATAGGTCCTACGATATTTCTGCTGTCCCGCTGAAGTTTGACACATGGTTTAGCACCTGACTTTTAAGATTGTGTGTCGTGACCAGCATTAAATATTTTATCATGTAACTGCAGTTCAGAAGAACAGTCTGACTGTGCAGAAGAGGGCACACTGATAAAGCAGTGTTGACTTTGCATGTGCTTATGTACCCTATAGACCTTCCTCTGTAGTAAAAGTACAGAGGGTTTGTTTTTCTCTTTGCATTTTATTTTTCTTTTATTTCTGTATTCAGACACTCTGAGACTATAAACGGCACACTGTGAGTAGGTACTCTAGTAATTCCTTGAGCTTGTAGGTAGTTTGATTTTTGAGTTCATTAAATGCCTTATTTTTGCAAATGAGAGAATCCTAAAAAGGGGTATTGAAACATTATGTGCATTTTGCTTACATAATAGGACTATTTTCACATAATCAGAAGTAACTTGAGTTCATAAGATCTGGCAGTTTGGTTACTGTCTTTGTCATTATTGTTGTCCAGACCACACTTTTAGTAACTTCTAGCTTCTTGTGTGGTTAGCACTTTGTTTCATTATTTCAATAAAGTGGTCTGCATAGGCCATTAAAAACGGAGAAACATTTTTACTGACATTTGCCAGTCTGGTTCCAAGTATCAGAATATGTTAAATGTTGTTTAATTATGAATCAAGCAAGATGACATATATAGGTAATACTTTTTAGTTATCTCAGTGTCAGCTTGCTATTTTAGTGTGGTAAGCCCGAAGGGCCTGCACATAAACCTTGATTGTGTGGTACATAATAAAGAACCTAATGTGAAACCAGTCTTTGCAGCACATTACTGTTTTATCAAAGTGTTGTATACCAGGTGGTGTGTAAAATAATCATTCTGACTCTTTACACTGTACACATAAATGTTTATTGCATAATGCTATATAACAAGAATACAAGGTTTGCTTTAGCCTTTTAACATAACTAGAAATTTGGGTGCATGACCTTAAGTTCTGAAGAGTTATTTATTTATTGATCATTTTAAAATATTGTCTCCCCTTTTGTGATGGTCCATTTACTATTCTCTACTTTAGTTGCTTAATTTTTATTTTTGTATTTTATTATTGTTATTCTTTGGTAACCAAGTAAGGATTACTAACCACAAACATATTACAAATAAAAAATGACTGTGTGGCTTAAAGTCAGACTTATGCTGTAAAAATAAAGACCAAGCCTCCTAGTTGTACAAAGAATGTTCACATTTCATGATGCAGAGAAGTTGCAAGGTGTAATTCTTTTGAGCGTATTTTAACAATTACCCCCAAACCACTATTTCTTGCCGGTCCTATGGCTTGGGAGTAAGATATCTGCCCAAGTTGCTGGTTACTTGGATTGAGACAGTGGCTTAGGTTCATAGGTTCATACTAGGCTATCTGCCCTGGGGCAATTATAAGCCTAGCCCGATTTTGTTTGGCTTACGCCACCCCTTGATTTGAGTATACTGTGCCCTTTTTAAGGTTTAGTTTGCTGTGCCTCTGTCTAATAGTGACACGGAAGTAATCCCCGGGACAAACCTATGATCCCCCATGCACTCATCAAGATTCTTCTTGAAGAGATTCAGTGAGGTGCTCTGCCTAACATGAAATGGAATTCTGTTCCAGAGCGAAGGGAGCCTCTGGGTTATGAATCTGTCCCTCCAGCAAGTTCTGTTTATTTCAGTGCTGAGGTTCAAGTCCCTCGAGCGTGTGGCTCTAAGGGATTTAGATTTGCCTCTCCACATCGGTATCCTGTTTATATTTCACAGTTCTGTGCCACCTCTCATGCCTCCCCACATCAGTATCCTGTTTATATTTCACAGTTCTGTGCCATCTCTCATGCCTCCCCACATCGGTATCCTGTTTATATTTCACAGTTCTGTACCATCTCTCATGCCTTCCCACATTGGTATCCTGTTTATATTTCACAGTTCTGTACCATCTCTCATGCCCCCCCACATCGGTATCCTGTTTATATTTCACAGTTCTGTACCATCTCTCATGCCTCCCCACATAGGTATCCTGTTTATATTTCACAGTTATGTACCATCTCTCATGCCTCCCCACATCGGTGTCCTGTTTATATTTCACAGTTATGTACCATCTCTCATGCCTCCCCACATCGGTATCCTGTTTATATTTCACAGTTCTGTACCATCTGTCATGCCTCTCCACATCGGTATCCTGTTTATATTTCACAGTTCTGTACCACCTCTCATGCCCCCCCCACATCGGTGTCCTGTTTATATTTCACAGTTCTCTACCATCTCTCATGCCTCCCCACATCGGTATCATGTTTATATTTCACAGTTCTGTACCATCTCTCATGCCTCCCCACATCCGTATCCTGTTTATATTTCACAGTTATGTACCACCTCTCATGCCTCTCCACATCGGTATCCTGTTTATATTTCACAGTTCTGTACCATCTCTCATGCCCCCCCACATCGGTATCCTGTTTATATTTCGCAGTTATGTACCACCTCTCATGCCTATCCACATCGGTATCCTGTTCATATTTCACAGTTCTGTACCACCTCTCATGCCTCTCCACATCGGTATCCTGTTTATATTTCACAGTTCTGTACCATCTCTCATGCCTCCCCACATCGGTATCCTGTTTATATTTCACAGTTATATACCACCTCTCATGCCTCCCCACATCGGTATCCTGTTTATATTTCACAGTTCTGTACCATCTCTCATTCCCCCCCACATCGGTATCCTGTTTATATTTCACAGTTCTGTACCACCTCTCATGCCTCTCCACATCGGTATCCTGTTATTATTTCACAGTTCTGTACCACCTCTCATGCCTCCCCACATCGGTATCCTGTTATTATTTCACAGTTATGTACCATCTCTCATGCCTCCCCACATCGGTATCCTGTTTATATTTCACAGTTCTGTGCCACCTGTCATGCCTCTCCACATCGGTATCCTGTTTATATTTCACAGTTCTGTGCCACCTCTCATGCCTCCCCACATCGGTATCCTGTTTATATTTCACAGTTCTGTACCACCTCTCATGCCTCTCCACATCGGTATCCTGTTTATATTTCACAGTTCTGTACCATCTCTCATGCCCCCCCACATCGGTATCCTGTTTATATTTCACAGTTATGTACCACCTCTCATGCCTCCCCACATCGGTATCCTGTTTATATTTCACAGTTCTGTACCATCTCTCATGCCTCCCCACATCGGTATCCTGTTTATATTTCAAAGTTCTGTACCATCTCTCATGCCCCCCCACATCGGTATCCTGTTTATATTTCACAGTTCTGTACCATCTCTCATGCCTTCCCACATTGGTATCCTGTTTATATTTCACAGTTCTGTACCATCTCTCATGTCCCCCCACATCGGTATCCTGTTTATATTTCACAGTTCTGTACCATCACTCATGCCTTCCCACATTGGTATCCTGTTTATATTTCACAGTTATGTGCCACCTCTCATGCCCCCCCACATCGGTATCCTGTTATTATTTCACAGTTCTGTACCATCTCTCATGCCCCCCCACATCGGTATCCTGTTTATATTTCACAGTTCTGCACCATCTCTCATGCCTCCCCACATCGGTATCCTGTTTATATTTCACAGTTCTGCACCATCTCTCATGCCTCCCCACATCGGTATCCTGCTTATATTTCACAGTTCTGTACCACCTCTCATGCCTCCCCACATCAGTATCCTGTTTATATTTCACAGTTATGTACCATCTCTCATGCCTCCCCACATCGGTATCCTGTTTATATTTCACAGTTCTGTACCATCTCTCATGCCTCCCCACATCGGTATCCTGTTTATATTTCACAGTTCTGTACCACCTCTCATGCCTCCCCACATCGGTATCCTGTTTATATTTCACAGTTCTGTACCACCTCTCATGCCTCTCCACATCGGTATCCTGTTTATATTTCACAGTTCTGTACCACCTCTCATGCCTCCCCACATCGGCATCCTGTTTATATTTCACAGTTATGTACCATTTCTCATGCCTTCCCACATCGGTATCCTGTTTATATTTCACAGTTATGTACCATCTCTCATGCCTACCCACATCGGTATCCTGTTATTATTTCACAGTTATGTACCATCTCTCATGCCTTCCCACATCGGTATCCTGTTTATATTTCACAGTTATGTACCACCTCTCATGCCTCTCCATATCGGTATCCTGTTTACATTTCACAGTTCTGTACCATCTCTCATGCCTCCCCACATCGGTATCCTGTTTATATTTCACAGTTCTGTACCATCTCTCATGCCTTCCCACATTGGTATCCTGTTTATATTTCACAGTTCTGTACCATCTCTCATTCCCCCCCACATCGGTATCCTGTTTATATTTCACAGTTCTGTACCATCTCTTATGCCTACCCACATCGGTATCCTGTTTATATTTCACACTTATGTACCATCTCTCATGCCTCCCCACATCGGTATCCTGTTTATATTTCACAGTTCTGTACCATCTCTCATGCCTCCCCACATCGGTATCCTGTTTATATTTCACAGTTATGTACCACCTCTCATGCCTCTCCACATCGGTATCCTGTTTATATTTCACAGTTCTGTACCATCTCTCATGCCTCCCCACATCGGTATCCTGTTTTTATTTCACAGTTCTGTACCACCTCTCATGCCTCTCCACATCGGTATCCTGTTTATATTTCACAGTTATGTGCCATCTATCATGCCTCCCCACATCGGTATCCTGTTATTATTTCACAGTTATGTACCATCTCTCATGCCTCCCCACATCGGTATCCTGTTTATATTTCACAGTTCTGTACCACCTCTCATGCCTCCCCACATCGGTATCCTGTTATTATTTCACAGTTCTGTACCATCTCTCATGCCTCCCCACATCGGCATCCTGTTTATATTTCACAGTTCTGTGCCACCTGTCATGCCTCTCCACATCGGTATCCTGTTTATATTTCACAGTTCTGTGCCACCTCTCATGCCTCCCCACATCGGTATCCTGTTTATATTTCACAGTTCTCTACCACCTCTCATGCCTCCCCACATCGGTATCCTGTTTATATTTCACAGTTCTGTACCATCTCTCATGCCTCCCCACATCGGTATCCTGTTTATATTTCACAGTTATGTACCACCTCTCATGCCTCTCCACATCGGTATCCTGTTTATATTTCACAGTTCTGTACCATCTCTCATGCCTCCCCACATCGGTATCCTGTTTTTATTTCACAGTTCTGTACCACCTCTCATGCCTCTCCACATCGGTATCCTGTTTATATTTCACAGTTCTGTACCACCTCTCATGCCCCCCCACATCGGTATCCTGTTTATATTTCACAGTTATACCATCTCTCATGCCTCCCCACATCGGTATCCTGTTTATATTTCACAGTTCTGTACCACCTCTCATGCCTCCCCACATCGGTATCCTGTTTATATTTCACAGTTCTGTACTATCTCTCATGCCTCCCCACATCGGTATCCTGTTTATATTTCACAGTTCTGTGCCACCTGTCATGCCTCTCCACATCGGTATCCTGTTTATATTTCACAGTTCTGTACCATCTCTCATGCCTCCCCACATCAGTATCCTGTTTATATTTCACAGTTATGTACCACCTCTCATGCCTACCCACATCGGTATCCTGTTTATATTTCACAGTTATGTACCATCTCTCATGCCTCCCCACATCGGTATCCTGTCTATATTTCACAGTTCTGTGCCACCTGTCATGCCTCTCCACATCGGTATCCTGTTTATATTTCACAGTTCTGTACCATCTCTCATGCCCCCCCACATCGGTATCCTGTTTATATTTCACAGTTCTGTACCACCTCTCATGCCTCCCCACATCGATATCCTGTTTATATTTCACAGTTCTGTACCATCTCTCATGCCCCCCCACATCGGTATCCTGTTTATATTTCACAGTTCTGTACCACCTCTCATGCCTCCCCACATCGGTATCCTGTTTATATTTCACAGTTCTGTACCACCTCTCATGCCTCCCCACATCGGTATCCTGTTTATATTTCACAGTTATGTACCATCTCTCATGCCTCCCCACATCGGTATCCTGTTTATATTTCACAGTTCTGTACCACCTCTCATGCCTCCCCACATCGGTATCCTGTTTATATTTCACAGTTATGTACCATCTCTCATGCCTCCCCACATCGGTATCCTGTTTATATTTCACAGTTATGTACCATCTCTCATGCCACCCCACATCGGTATCCTGTTTATATTTCACAGTTCTGTACCACCTCTCATGCCTCCCCACATCGATATCCTGTTTATATTTCACAGTTCTGTACCACCTCTCATGCCTCCCCACATCGGTATCCTGTTTATATTTCACAGTTCTGTACCATCTCTCATGCCTCCTCACATCGGTATCCTGTTTTTATTTCACAGTTCTGTACCATCTCTCATGCCTCCCCACATCGGTATCCTGTTTATATTTCACAGTTCTGTACCACCTCTCATGCCTCCCCACATCGGTATCCTGTTTATATTTCACAGTTATGTACCATCTCTCATGCCTCCCCACATCGGTATCCTGTTTATATTTCACAGTTCTGTACCACCTCTCATGCCTCCCCACATCGATATCCTGTTTATATTTCACAGTTCTGTACCACCTCTCATGCCTCCCCACATCGGTATCCTGTTATTATTTCACAGTTATGTACCATCTCTCATGCCTCTCCACATCGGTATCCTGTTTATATTTCCCATTTCTGTACCACCTCTCATGCCTCCCCACATCGGTATCCTGTTTATATTTCACAGTTCTGTACCATCTCTCATGCCTCCCCACATCGGTATCCTGTTTATATTTCACAGTTCTGTGCCACCTGTCATGCCTCTCCACATCGGTATCCTGTTTATATTTCACAGTTCTGTACCATCTCTCATGCCTCCCCACATCAGTATCCTGTTTATATTTCACAGTTATGTACCACCTCTCATGCCTACCCACATCGGTATCCTGTTTATATTTCACAGTTATGTACCATCTCTCATGCCTCCCCACATCGGTATCCTGTTTATATTTCACAGTTCTGTACCACCTCTCATGCCTCCCCACATCGGTATCCTGTTTATATTTCACAGTTATGTACCATCTCTCATGCCTCCCCACATCGGTATCCTGTTTATATTTCACAGTTATGTACCATCTCTCATGCCTCCCCACATCGATATCCTGTTTATATTTCACAGTTCTGTACCACCTCTCATGCCTCCCCACATCGGTATCCTGTTTATATTTCACAGTTCTGTACCATCTCTCATGCCTCCCCACATCGGTATCCTGTTTATATTTCAAAGTTCTGTACCATCTCTCATGCCCCCCCACATCGGTATCCTGTTTATATTTCACAGTTCTGTACCATCTCTCATGCCTTCCCACATTGGTATCCTGTTTATATTTCACAGTTCTGTACCATCTCTCATGTCCCCCCACATCGGTATCCTGTTTATATTTCACAGTTCTGTACCATCACTCATGCCTTCCCACATTGGTATCCTGTTTATATTTCACAGTTATGTGCCACCTCTCATGCCCCCCCACATCGGTATCCTGTTATTATTTCACAGTTCTGTACCATCTCTCATGCCCCCCCACATCGGTATCCTGTTTATATTTCACAGTTCTGCACCATCTCTCATGCCTCCCCACATCGGTATCCTGTTTATATTTCACAGTTCTGTACCATCTCTCATGCCTCCCCACATCGGTATCCTGTTTATATTTCACAGTTCTGTACCACCTCTCATGCCTCCCCACATCGGTATCCTGTTTATATTTCACAGTTCTGTACCATCTCTCATGCCTCCCCACATCGGTATCCTGTTTATATTTCACAGTTCTGTACCATCTCTCATGCCTCCCCACATCGGTATCCTGTTTATATTTCACAATTATGTGCCACCTCTCATGCCCCCCCACATCGGTATCCTGTTATTATTTCACAGTTCTGTACCATCTCTCATGCCCCCCCACATCGGTATCCTGTTTATATTTCACAGTTCTGTACCACCTCTCATGCCTCTCCACATCGGTATCCTGTTTATATTTCACAGTTCTGTACCACCTCTCATGCCTCCCCACATCGGTATCCTGTTTATATTTCACAGTTCTGTACCATCTCTCATGCCTCCCGACATCGGTATCCTGTTTATATTTCACAGTTATGTACCATTTCTCATGCCTTCCCACATCGGTATCCTGTTTATATTTCACAGTTATGTACCATCTCTCATGCCTACCCACATCGGTATCCTGTTATTATTTCACAGTTATGTACCATCTCTCATGCCTTCCCACATCGGTATCCTGTTTATATTTCACAGTTATGTACCACCTCTCATGCCTCTCCATATCGGTATCCTGTTTACATTTCACAGTTCTGTACCATCTCTCATGCCTCCCCACATCGGTATCCTGTTTATATTTCACAGTTATGTACCATCTCTTATGCCTACCCACATCGGTATCCTCTTTATATTTCACAGTTATGTACCATCTCTCATGCCTCCCCACATCGGTATCCTGTTTATATTTCACAGTTCTGTACCATCTCTCATGCCTCTCCACATCGGTATCCTGTTTATATTTCACAGTTCTGTACCATCTCTCATGCCTCTCCACATTGGTATCCTTTTTATATTTCACAGTTCTGTACCATCTCTCATGTCTCTCCACATTGGTATCCTGTTTATATTTCACAGTTATGTACCATCTGTCATGCCTCCCCACATCGGTATCCTGTTTATATTTCACAGTTCTGTACCACCTCTCATGCCTCCCCACATCGATATCCTGTTTATATTTCACAGTTCTGTACCACCTCTCATGCCTCCCCACATCAGTATCCTGTTTATATTTCACAGTTCTGTACCATCTCTCATGCCTCCCCTCATCGGTATCCTGTTTATATTTCACAGTTCTGTACCATCTCTCATGCCTCCCCACATAGGTATCCTGTTTATATTTCACAGTTCTGTACCATCTCTCATGCCTCCCCACATCGGTATCCTGTTTATATTTCAAAGTTCTGTACCATCTCTCATGCCCCCCCACATCGGTATCCTGTTTATATTTCACAGTTCTGTACCATCTCTCTTGCCTTCCCACATTGGTATCCTGTTTATATTTCACAGTTCTGTACCATCTCTCATGTCCCCCCACATCGGTATCCTGTTTATATTTCACAGTTCTGTACCATCTCTCATGCCTTCCCACATTGGTATCCTGTTTATATTTCACAGTTATGTGCCACCTCTCATGCCCCCCCACATCGGTATCCTCTTATTATTTCACAGTTCTGTACCATCTCTCATGCCCCCCCACATCGGTATCCTGTTTATATTTCACAGTTCTGCACCATCTCTCATGCCTCCCCACATCGGTATCCTGTTTATATTTCACAGTTCTGTACCATCTCTCATGCCTCCCCACATCGGTATCCTGTTTATATTTCACAGTTCTGTACCACCTCTCATGCCTCCCCACATCAGTATCCTGTTTATATTTCACGGTTCTGTACCATCTCTCATGCCTCCCCACATCGGTATCCTGTTTATATTTCACAGTTCTGTACCATCTCTCATGCCTCCCCACATCGGTATCCTGTTTATATTTCACAGTTATGTACCATCTCTCATGCCTCCCCACATCGGTATCCTGTTTATATTTCACAGTTCTGTACCATCTCTCATGCCTCCCCACATTGGTGTCCTGTTTATATTTCACAGTTATGTACCATCTCTCATGCCTCCCCACATCGGTATCCTGTTTATATTTCACAGTTATGTACCATCTCTTATGCCTACCCACATCGATATCCTGTTTATATTTCACAGTTCTGTACCATCTCTCATGCCCCCCCACATCGGTATCCTGTTTATATTTCACAGTTCTGTACCACCTCTCATGCCCCCCCACATCGGTATCCTGTTTATATTTCACAGTTATACCATCTCTCATGCCTCCCCACATCGGTATCCTGTTTATATTTCACAGTTCTGTACCATCTCTCATGCCTCCCCACATCGGTATCCTGTTTATATTTCACAGTTCTGTACCATCTCTCATGCCTTCCCACATTGGTATCCTGTTTATATTTCACAGTTATGTGCCACCTCTCATGCCCCCCCACATCGGTATCCTCTTATTATTTCACAGTTCTGTACCATCTCTCATGCCCCCCCACATCGGTATCCTGTTTATATTTCACAGTTCTGCACCATCTCTCATGCCTCCCCACATCGGTATCCTGTTTATATTTCACAGTTCTGTACCATCTCTCATGCCTCCCCACATCGGTATCCTGTTTATATTTCACAGTTCTGTACCACCTCTCATGCCTCCCCACATCAGTATCCTGTTTATATTTCACAGTTATGTACCATCTCTCATGCCTCCCCACATCGGTATCCTGTTTATATTTCACAGTTCTGTACCATCTCTCATGCCTCCCCACATTGGTGTCCTGTTTATATTTCACAGTTATGTACCATCTCTCATGCCTCCCCACATTGGTATCCTGTTTATATTTCACAGTTATGTACCATCTCTTATGCCTACCCACATTGGTGTCCTGTTTATATTTCACAGTTATGTACCATCTCTCATGCCTCCCCACATTGGTATCCTGTTTATATTTCACAGTTATGTACCATCTCTTATGCCTACCCACATCGATATCCTGTTTATATTTCACAGTTCTGTACCATCTCTCATGCCCCCCCACATCGGTATCCTGTTTATATTTCACAGTTCTGTACCATCTCTCATGCCTCCCCACATCGGTATCCTGTTTATATTTCACAGTTATATACCACCTCTCATGCCTATCCACATCGGTATCCTGTTTATATTTCACAGTTCTGTACCATCTCTCATGCCTCCCCACATCGGTATCCTGTTTATATTTCACAGTTCTGTACCACCTCTCATGCCTCTCCACATCGGTATCCTGTTTATATTTCACAGTTCTGTACCATCTCTCATGCCCCCCCACATCGGTATCCTGTTTATATTTCACAGTTCTGTACCATCTCTCATGCCTTCCCACATTGGTATCCTGTTTATATTTCACAGTTATGTGCCACCTCTCATGCCCCCCCACATCGGTATCCTGTTTATATTTCACAGTTCTGTACCACCTCTCATGCCTCTCCACATCGGTATCCTGTTTATATTTCACAGTTCTGTACCATCTCTCATGCCCCCCCACATCTGTATCCTGTTTATATTTCACAGTTCTGTACCATCTCTCATGCCCCCCCACATCGGTATCCTGTTTATATTTCACAGTTCTGTACCATCTCTCATGCCTTCCCACATTGGTATCCTGTTTATATTTCACAGTTATGTACCATCTCTCATGCCTCCCCACATCGGTGTCCTGTTTATATTTCACAGTTCTGTACCACCTCTCATGCCTCTCCACATCGGTATCCTGTTTATATTTCACAGTTCTGTACCATCTCTCATGCCTCCCCACATCGGTATCCTGTTTATATTTCACAGTTATGTACCACCTCTCATGCCTCTCCACATCGGTATCCTGTTTATATTTCACAGTTCTGTACCACCTCTCATGCCTCCCCACATCGGCATCCTGTTTATATTTCACAGTTCTGTACCATCTCGCATGCCTCCCAACATCGGTATCCTGTTTATATTTCACAGTTATATACCACCTCTCATGCCTCCCCACATCGGTATCCTGTTTATATTTCACAGTTATGTACCATTTCTCATGCCTTCCCACATCGGTATCCTGTTTATATTTCACAGTTATGTACCATCTCTCATGCCCCCCCACATCGGTATCCTGTTTATATTTCACAGTTCTGTACCATCTCTCATGCCTCCCCACATTGGTGTCCTGTTTATATTTCACAGTTATGTACCATCTCTCATGCCTTCCCACATCGGTATCCTGTTTATATTTCACAGTTATGTACCACCTCTCATGCCTCTCCATATTGGTATCCTGTTTATATTTCACAGTTCTGTACCATCTCTCATGCCTCCCCACATCGGTATCCTGTTTATATTTCACAGTTATGTACCATCTCTTATGCCTACCCACATCGGTATCCTGTTTATATTTCACAGTTATGTACCATCTCTCATGCCTCCCCACATCGGTATCCTGTTTATATTTCACAGTTCTGTACCATCTCTCATGCCTCTCCACATCGGTATCCTGTTTATATTTCACAGTTCTGTACCATCTCTCATGCCTCTCCACATCGGTATCCTGTTTATATTTCGCAGTTATGTACCATCTGTCATGCCTCCCCACATCGGTATCCTGTTTATATTTCACAGTTCTGTACCACATCTCATGCCTCTCCACATCGGTATCCTGTTTATATTTCACAGTTATGTACCATCTGTCATGCCTCCCCACATCGGTATCCTGTTTATATTTCACAGTTCTGTACCATCTCTCATGCCTTCCCACATCGGTATCCTGTTTATATTTCACAGTTATGTACCATCTGTCATGCCTCCCCACATCGGTATCCTGTTATTATTTCACAGTTATGTACCATCTGTCATGCCTCCCCACATCGGTATCCTGTTATTATTTCACAGTTATGTACCACCTCTCATGCCTCCCCACATCGGTATCCTGTTTATATTTCACAGTTCTGTACCACCTCTCATGCCTCTCCACATCGGTATCCTGTTTATATTTCACAGTTCTGTACCATCTCTCATGCCTTCCCACATCGGTATCCTGTTTATATTTCACAGTTCTGTACCACCTCTCATGCCTCTCCACATCGGTATCCTGTTTATATTTCCCATTTCTGTACCACCTCTCATGCCTACCCACATCGGTATTGCATTTATATTTCACAGTTATGTACCATCTCTCATGCCTCCCCACATCGGTATCCTGTTATTATTTCACAGTTCTGTACCATCTCTCATGCCTCCCCACATCATCGGTATCCTGTTTATATTTCACAGTTCTGTACCACCTCTCATGCCTCCCCACATCGGTATCCTGTTTATATTTCACAGTTCTGTACCACCTCTCATGCCTCCCCACATCGGTATCCTTTTTGTATTTCACAGTTGTGTACCACCCCATATCAGTGTCTTCTTCATATTTCACAGTTATGTGCCACCTTCCATGCCTCTCCACATCAGTGTCCTGTTTATATTTCTCAGTTATGTGCCATCTCTCATGCCTCTTTGCAGTCAGTGTCCTGTTCATATTTAAAAGATGAGAATAAAAAAAAAAACTACGTAGTTCTGAAGTATGTTGCTATGCTGGAAGACATTTGACAGTTTAGAGAAAAATGTTAAGTCCGTGAGCTGCTAATTAACTTCATCATATAGTCCTGAGATTGATTTTTCTCAAGTCTCCAATCATCTTCAGTATGACACCGAGTAAGTATTTTAAGCAGATTTCTGTGTCACCTTATAAAGAGATACTACTGCCTAGTGGGCTTGTCCACTTAACTCAGACACAATAAAATGTATTGATCATTTGTTCAGCATCTGACAATTATAGGCATTATTACTTGGGAATGTAGATTTTGATAACCTACTTGGAGCTGTAGAAGATAAGGAAGAAGTAGCCCACCTAGTGAGATAATTTCTGTTCCACCTGGATAAGCTGTATATATCTTACTTAACTGACAGCTTATTTCTTTTTTATTTCTTTTTCCAGTCACATATAAGAATTGCTTTATGTCTCTGCATGCATTTTTCATTTTTTTAAATACAGTTTGCGTTTACAAACTTAGTCAGTTGTCATGTACAAGTGTTATAAATGTGGTATGGCATACAAAATGGCAGAATACTTCACATTTGGAAATCATTTTAAATATTGTATTGCTTTGCTTGATACAGCTTTCTACTCCAGTAATTGTAAAATCAAAAAAAATGTTCCCCTCATGCAAAATGAATTATTAATAGATGTCCATTTGCAAGTCCAGTTGCAGCCATTTAGTGACTCTTTTCAAAATTATTGTTAGTAAACAACACTTGATCTGAAGGTAATGTTTGACGGGGGGACATCCATGATGGTGGTTAGTCAGAGTTTTGTTTATGTGAGAACTGAGAAGTTAAGAAGCCACTAAAAGTCATCACTGGGTAAAATTAAGTTACTGGTTAGTGGTTACACTTCCTGGATGCAGCAAAGAAAATATTTGGAAAAAGTAAGAAAAAAACAATCAGAAAAAAAAGAAGAAAAAGCTCTGGCTAGGAACAACTTTGCAGCTTTTCAGCAAAAAAAAAGAAAAAGTTTCAGTTTTAGTACAGAATATTTCTTCCAGTGATTTACAGGAAAACAAATAAACCAAATGTACTGAGAGGTGTTTAAAATATGTGAGACAAATGACAAAAGGCAGTAACAGAAGTGTTCAATAGCTATGCAGACGATTTGATAAAACTGCAGAACTCAGAGCTTAACATGAAGAAAAGAATGGATGAACATAATGCTTCTCAAAAAGAACTGTTAAAAATAGTTATAAGACAGAAATCACATAGAAACCTAGGGATCTATTATTGTCTATTAGTCCAATTCAACCATGGATTGTCAGATCCAACCTTGGCACCAACTCTGAAGCTTCTTGATTCCAGGGCTCTGACTCCTCCCCATACCCATAATTCCCTGCACTCCACCTTAGTACCTCAGATCTCATTTGCTGCTTGAAGAATCTGGTTACATCTACGGAGGTCGTTTCAGTATCCTTTTTTCTTGTGATATTTTCAGTTATAGCATACTTGTTCCTCTGCTGACAGATTTTTTTCTCACTAGCTTATTAGATGTAGAACTAAGATTAGAATTAAAATTAGATGGTTCTGTTTAGTAGTATAGTTAGTTAGGATTAATAGGTAATAAAGTTTATGAATGATTGTTTGTTTTTCATAATATAGGCTTTAGTATAGTGAAAACTACCCAGTTTATATTTCACAGTTATGAAATAATATTAAGATAGTGTATTTTATATATATATAGTTCCCCTTCACAAGCACGAATTGCTGAAATCTCGAAATTCATAAGCTCGAGACCAGAATATCGAGTTTCAGTAACTCAAACTTGTGAAGGGGGGACAACAACAAAAAAAAAGGAAGTTTACTGACATGTATGCAGGGGGCCGAGTCCCCCTGCAGTCTCCCTGCTGAAATATACCAGCTCCGTGACCGAACTATAGCGGAGGAATGGAAATTCTCCTGTTGTGTGCTTCTGTATACAGCGCAGAACGGGAGATTTCCCTCATCCCCATTGTAGTGCGATCTCGGAGTTGGTATATTTAAGTAGGGTGTGGGTGCAGGGGCTTGCCCTCAAAATATGTAAAGACATGTTTGCATGTCTTTTACGTCTGCTTTAGAATTTCAAGTTGCTGAAAACTCGAGATTCTGGGCTCGAGCTTATGAATTTCGAGCTTTCAGCAATTTGAGATTCTGAAGTAGAACTATATGTATATGTGTATATATATATATATATATATATATATATATATATATATATAGTTATTTGAATAGATAGTAGTGATAGTTGTAAGTATGTCAGTTAGCCAAGGGTTTAAAAAAGTGTTCCGAATGTGGACACAAACTACCCATCAAGGATCCACATATGTTGTGTGTTTGGATGCTGCCCATCTTGACACACCGTGTCAAGCTTATACCTCCTTCATCTATAGGGCTCTTCAGACCAGGAGGGAGAAATTCATAGTTAACGGCCTTCTCCCTCCACAGATGGGGTGTGCAATTCCTGCTTCTTCTCCATTCAACAAAGATAAGAGACCTAAAGACAAGCAGAAAGAGAAAATGAAAGGAAAGAATAAATTAGATTCAGAAAGGTCAAGGAAGCGCTCTCCAGATCCAATGTTGCTGTCTGGACCAGATCCAAAAAGTCCCCTATGGTCGGAGCCAACAGTTTCTCCTGTCCGTCCCTCTCCTTCTCACTCCTAGTGCCCTCGGGACCCTGTGTGTCTGAGGATGCACTTCCCATCCTCCTGGAGCTCAGGTATTCAAGACCACCTTCAGTGGATTCTTTTACACAGTCATCCAGAAGCCTAATCTAAGAAGACATTGACAGGATGATGAGGAAGTCCCTTAGAATGCAAATCCAGTTTGGGTTCTGTCGGTACCATCACCTTGGAAAGTATCAAGTCTTGGGCCAGCTATCCCTCCCATTTCTTCTTCAGTCCTGGTCAACCCTTTTGACACAACTATCTTAGATCAGATCTGGCCCAGAGTGCCTTTGCTGGAGCCGATAGTCTTATGTTACTTTGGCTCCAACAGCTTTCCTTCCTCTTTTGACTTCAGGATGTTTGGATTCAGAAGAGACTCAGAGCTGAAGCTTTAGGGCCAGGGTTGTAGAGTTGCCAACTGTCCAGAATTTTTCTGGACAGTCTAGAATTAAGGAACACTGTCAATGACACTGAAGAATAGAAGAATATGTTTGATTGCGCACAGTAATATTATACGACATTCCCGTTGAGGGGAGGTTAAATGCACACATCTATTCTGCATGCGTTTTGCTTTCACGTACATGTCTGCAATTCCTGACACGAAAAGTTGCAACCCTAAGTCTGAGGAGATGGGTTGACACTGAAGTTGGAACCTTCCATTCCCCTCGGAGCTTCGGCACTTGATAGCTCAGCTCCATTATCAGCTTTGGGATCAAGATCCATTGACTCCAAGGCATCTGTTCTGCGTGAGGATAAGAGGAGGCCTATACAGCCAATGGCAATTTCAGCCTTCGATACTTTTGAAAGGGTCCTATCAATGCCGGGGAAAAAAGTGCTTCCATCCAGTTCATTTCCTTCCCAACTCTGGCAGGACTCTGCTTCTACTTCCCATCCCTGTATCAGACAGGGACATTTGGTACCACAGGTTTCTCAGGCTGTATTCTACACTAGGTGTCAGTCTGATTCAAAACCTAGAAATAACTTCCAAGAAACCAAGGCAAATACGATAAAAGATAATCCACAGGCAGGAAGAACTGAACCAAAAAGCACAAAGTGCAGCTTTATTGAACAACAAACAGGTCAATAAATCAAGCACTTTCGCCAGGCAAATACCTGGCTTTCTCAAGATAAAAAGTAGTGTATTCTACACTAGCTGTCAGTCTGATTCAAAACCTCTTGATCTCCCACCAGAACCAGTTCATAAAAAACAGATGTGCAAGCAGAAGCACATAGACTATTCTCCAGAGTCTTTCACTGAAAACACAGACTTGGATGAAAGCAAAAGCTCCCCTAGATCCCCCTCAGAAGACAATACCTTTAGTGAGATGCTTGAATTAATGGAGCAGAGAGGGGGATGGTCCACTGATAATCCTTCACCAGATGAGTCTGTGTTCCTGAAAGCCTTTATATCTAGCTTAACGTTGTCCTGAGAGGTACCGCCTGTTGATCCCTTCATGGTTCAATGGGCATGGAAGGACTCAAATGTGATAGAAACCATTCTAAAAAAAACCTGACAGGATACTGGCAACACCAAAGGGAAAAAAGCTTTGGAGCAAAGATCCATGGGTGGATGTGATGGTGATAGAGGTAGCCACTAAAAAGGAAAGTTCCTTGGTCCATCCTGTTATCAGGGAGTCTAGGACTATGGACTGGTTTGTGAAATGGCTGTATGCTTCAGTGACTTTCACACTAAGAGCACTGAATTATTTAGCCCATGTCACTAGATTTTGGAGAGACCTGACCAAAGAGCTTTCCAGGTCTCTCTTGGGTAACCTGTTTGGTGACTCCCAGCTTCTACCCATCTGTGTACTTACAAACTCAGTGTGCCACTCAACCACAGCCCATAAGGCATAACAATGTACCCAACACTCTAGTCATAGGTGACTCTATAGTCAGGCACACTGATGTTCCACTCACCAGGCTAAACAAGGAGAAAGTTACTGTCAGCTGCCTGTCGGGTGCCAGGATCTGCCACATAACTCATGCACTCAGGTCACTCCACAACAAGTACAAATATGACTCTGTCATTGTCCATGTTGGTGTGAATGACCTGAGACGTACCTCCTTGGACTACATGAAAAGGGACATGGAGGAGCTGTCCGATCTTGTAGCCCAGGTAGGTTATGACCCTAGCCCTGAGTAGCATTCTGCCATCACCCAGAATGATACCACAGTACAAGGACAAAATGATTGACTTCAACAATTGGCTAAGCTTCTGGTGTCATTCTAAGGATCCGTATCTGTCTGCCTGGGATGACATGATCGACAAGCCACGATGCTTTGCCAGAGATGGCCTGCACCTGTCGCCCCTGGGATTCCGGATACTGGCTAAGGCTCTAGCCACTCCATAGTGCCTTTTTTAGGCAAGGTTCAAATGACAAATTCACCACCCTAACAGGTACAGGCAAGAAGAATCTGAGGGTATTGCTACTCAATGCTAGAAGTCTAAACCTCATAATGCACTCTCTCGAGGCATTCCTTAAAATGGAGAACATCGACATCTGTGCAGTGACAGAGACCTGGTTCAAGGCTCCGGAGAGTAACCCTGCATTACCAGGCTATAATTCATACCACACCTTTCGGCTACCTAACCTGGACCGAAACACTAAAGGCGGAGGCGTGTCCATATTCATTAAGGATATCCACACCTCCAGACTAGTTGCTCAGCATAATGCATCCGAGATTATCCAAGTGCAACTAACTCTGGGCAAGACCGCAATCCAAATTGTAGCTTGCTACAGATCCCCACCACGCCCCAGGATTCCCACTCCTCATTTCTTAATACACTGGAAAATATTAGGGTACAACCTAACACCCTGGGCGATTTCAACTACCCTACCATTAACTGGGAAAACTACTCATGTACCAACTCTTGTGCTCAACGTTTTCTGGAATTCATAAATTCCAATACCGTGGATCAACTTATCCACACCCCCACCAGGGGCAGCAATATCCTAGACCTGGTTATTACCAACATGGACAACCGGTGCTCCACACCAGAGGTCAATTCCTCATTGGTCAGATCCGACCACAAGCTAATCACCCTAGACATCCACATCCCTCCCTCACCCCCCATTAGGGAAACCACAGTAAAAAATTTCTTCAAAGCCAACTTCACGCTTCTTAAGACAGAAGTGGCAAACTTCACGACACCCATGCTGACGGACAATAGAGGTATGACTTCTGAATCCTACACAAATGCACTTTATAAGCACTTACATGAGTGCATGGATCCTGCAATCCCTAACAGAACCAAGATGCTATCCTCCAAAAAAGGAAGCCAATCTGGTGGTCCCCTGCCATAAACAAACTCTACAACAGAAGAAAGAAACTGTTGCAAAAAAGAGTAAAATCCCATGATGGGAGAAACTCCCTGGTCAACTTCAGTAAGAAGCTGAGATCCCTCATAAAATCCTCCAAAGCTAGTTATGAAAACAAAATCGCCACTGACTCTAAAGACAACCACAAAGCATTCTATAGCTATGTCAAGAATCACAATCAATGGCAACACTCAGATCTGCTCTGAGTTACAGCACAATGGCACTAAATATACAGAGCCAACGGATATTGCCAACATCCTGGCAGATAGGTTCAGTGCTAACTTTACCCCTCTGTCATCCCCTAAAGGGCCCATCTCTATACCAGAAGAATGCAAAGTTCCTGTAATCATGGCTGCACAGGTAAAAAACACACTATCCAAAGCCAAGAACACAGCATCCATGGGACCTGATGACATCCCAGGCTGTGTTCTACATGAACTACAGAATGAACTGGCACCCCACCTAAGTATCATGTTCAATCATAGCCTCACCTCAGGCTATGTGCCCACTGAATGGCGCACAGCGACAGTTATCCCACTCCACAAAGGGGGAGCCACCACAGACCCTGGAAACTACTGCCGAATTAGCCTAACGAGCCTGGTCTGCAAGGCTATGGAGCGTATCATCTGGAACTTATAAACAATGACATTGGTAATCTCCAAACTCAGGACCCCACCCAGTTTGGGTTTGTAAAAGGCAGATCATGTCTCCTAAACCTGATAGACTTCTTTGAAGCAGTCACCAAAGCCGTAGATGAGGCTAAGGTGGTTCACACAGCCTATCTAGATCTCGATAAGGCTTTTGACACCATCCCCCACTCTGGAATTATAGATAAACTCACTAAACTAGGTATAAATCCCTATGTCACAAGATGGGTTGCCAACTGGCTCACTGACAGAACCCACACTGTGAAAGTGGCAGACTCCAAATCCAGCTTCAGACCAGTGACAAGTGGAGTACCACATGGTTCAGTCTTGGGTCCTCTCCTGTTTGGTATCTACTTCTCTGAAGTACAGGCCAACACAGAAAGTCTTTGGCTAACGAAGTTCGCAGATGACTGCAAACTAGGAGCCATAATCAAAACTCCAAAAGATGTGGACATCCTACAAAAGGGCCTTGCTGAGACAGATGCCTGGTGTCAAAGCCATGGCCTCAAGCTCAGTGCCAAAAAGTGCATTGTCATTCCTTTTGGTAAAAACTCAGTACCCATGAACTACCACATAGGTGGTAGTCTACTTAACACCGAAAGTGTGATAAGAGACCTTGGGACACAGGTGGACAGTAGTCTCTCCTTTGATAATCACATCGCCACAGTAGTCAGGAAATCCTTCTATGTGGCACACCTCATCACAAAAGGTTTCTCATCCAGGAAAAAGAGGTCATTGTTCCCTCTGGCGTCACTCATTAGACCCATTATAGAGTACAATGCCCCTTTTGGTATGTACCTCACAAGACATCTACAACAACTGGAAAGGCCACAGAAATACCTCACAAAGAGGATTACCGGCCTCAAAGAGATGCCCTATGCAGACCGTCTCAAAAAACTGCAGCTTTACTCCGTTGCATATCGCCTACTCAGAGGCGATCTCTGCCTAACACACAAAGCTATGTCAAACCCAGAGCTTTTAGGCATGCTCCACTTAAAGTAATCCCAATCCCTATGAGCTACATGCTCTAGGGACCTAAACCTCGTCACCACAATAAACAGAACATGCTGGAGGGACAGATTCCTGTCGCAGAGACTTCCCATACTCTGAAATAAACTACCTATCTATATCAAACAAAGCTCCTCATTAGCACTGTTCAATAAAAATCTTGATGATTGGATGGGAGATAGGAAATTCACCCCGGGGATCACTTCTGTGGCTCTGCTCGACAGTGGCACAAGAAAATAATTTTCTTGGGTGGCGAAAGCCAGGGTACCTTTGGCTAGGCTTATATAGGCCCTAGGGCCAATAGCCTAGTACCTACGTATGAACCTATGTAGGCAGTGCAGCCATGTGACTACTTTCCAATGCAGCTGAGGTCACGGGTAGAGCAGCAGGTACTGATGTCACCATTTGTTGGCATGCCTGGATGCATCTCTATGGTTTTGGCCTGTTTGATGGCACCACCCTCTTTAAACCAGATGTAAAATATATGCTAACCAGGAGCCAATGAGATGGTAAACCTCTCTTTGCAATGGGAATCCATTTCTCCATCCAAAAGAGAACCTTCTGTATGAGTCAAGGAGCTGGGAAGAATATGTGGTTCCATAAATCACAGAGTTCTTATCATGACAGCCCTGTGGATAGACCTTCACATGGTGGAGGAGGAGTCAACTACAATAGATATCACCCTAGAGGTAGAGGTGGACTGCACAACTAGGGCTTTTACAGTCACTTTACTGAGAAACCCTTTCAGCATTCCTGAAGGGCTGCCCAACTGCTGCATTCTGGAGGCAGTTGGGGGCTACTTGCCTCTGCACCCACAAACCTAGCAAAACATAACAGATTATTGTGTGCTAAATATAATTTCCAGAGGCCTATTTGATATCCTCTTCCCTTCCTGCAGTAAAGAAAAAGAAAATTATGGATGTTCCACCCAGTGAATGGGAACTCGCAGCAGCAGAAGTTTCCAAGCTGCTAAGAAAAAAAAAAAGAGTCATCCAACCAATCCCCCCAAAAAGATTTAGAGTCCAGAGTCTACTCAAGGTTCTTTTAATACCCAAGAAAATTGAAGACCTCAGACCCATTTTGGACCGTAGTTATTTAAACCAGTTTATGAAACAGGCAAAATTCCAGATGGTCACAATTCAGTCCATTTTGCCTCTCCTGAGGAAGGACCATTGGATGTGCTCCATAGATCTCCAGGATGCATACCGTCATGTGAAAAGAAGCAATGTTAAGTTGTCTGTCTCGCCTTCATTCTTGCTGGATGGGTTCAGAGCCAAACTTCGGCTCCGACTCAGCCTTTTACTAAAGCTCGAGAGCTATTTACCGGCTCGAGGCCTCCCCTTATCCTACAATGCTAGGCGTCAGATACCCAGATCTTGTTTGCCACTTCAGCTACGAGGTTGTGTTTCTTTACCGGCTCCAGGTCATATAATTCTTTTATTACTTCTATAGTCAGGATTGTTAACATTTTTAGATAGTTTGCTATTAGTTTAATCTAATCTTGTATCCCCTTTAGATCCCACTTAAAAAAAAAAACAAACAAAAAAAAAAAAACTTTTTTTCCTGTCATTACAGAGTTTCCCCCCTCCCTCTCCCTTCCCTGTTTAGGGCAGTGTTAGGCCTTTCTATACTTTTTATATACATAGATAATTGTTGTTAGTGTATCTGTTAGTTATAGTGTTTTTTTTGTGATATCCTTATTCTTATCTTGTGTATGTGTGTTTACTGTTTTAGGGCACTAGTTAAATTTTTTCCTTGGTATCTCCTTGTAATGTCTAAAGATACCAAGGTTTCAGGTTTCAAGAAGTGTGACTCGTGCTGTCAGAAGATGTCTCTGATAGACGGTCACACTTCTTGTGTTTATTGTTTGGGTCCCCTACACCTGCAGGACTCTTGTTCGGTCTGTCATGCCTTCAGTCCAAGAGTCCTGCAGGAGCATAGGAATAAGCTCATTTTGAGGGGCTTGTTGAAGCCAGAAGGATCCCCAGCCAAGCCTTCGTCGGGGAAATCCTTAAATCCAGCCAAACCGTCAGCTCCCTGTTCGGAGCCGACGCCGAGCGGAGCTTCTGCTTCCTCGTCGGTTCCGGGCGGAACTGACACTTCGAGGCCTCAGTCGGCTCCGACTCTACTATCGGAGCCTTCTCTGAGTCGAAAGCGTTCGAGGTCTCCCTCCGTAGAGTCCGTTCGCTTGGCTCCCAGGTCCCCATTACTACAGTTGGAGCGGAGCCATAGATCCCATTCCTCTCGGTCCTCCAAGTTATTGGATCATGACTTAGAGAGGGTGGTCAGTAGGCTCCTAAACTCGCAGGCACTGACCAAAATGTTGACTAGCCCTCCTCAAAAGGCTGTGGCTATCCCTGTTGCTTCAACTATTCCTTCTCTGACCCTACCAGCGTGTTCGGAGCCGGAGCTCGTTGGGGCTCGAATCGTCGGAACGTCGGAGCCTATACCACACCTTTCGGCTCCCTCGTCAGCTCCGATCTCTTTATTGGTTCCGTCCTTGGAGGGATCCGGGCACCGAGACTCCCTCGTCGGCTCCGAGGGGGCGAGTGGCATTGGACCCTTGTCTGACCCCATTCTCCCTCTTGGGGCCTCGGTGCAGGTGAGCTCGGCCCCGACATCGGCCTCGGAGCCGTCCCTCTTGGTGCCGGAAGGGGTTCACGTCTCTTCGGAGCGGGGACCATGTTCTCTGCCTGATAGGGGCACCTTTGAGGTCATGAGGAGCGTGCTGACTCCAGTGTCGTCTCCACGATTGACCCCTTCGGCTCCTCCCCCATGGTGCCTGCGTCGATCTCTGTCCACCCTCCTGACTCCAAGCGTGGAGAACAGGCACTCCAGGTAGCCCCATTGGGGGTATCTTCCTCTTCCGAGGCCTCCCCTGATCATTCAGAGGAGCCCCCTCGGAAGAGAAAATGTAAGAGGAAACATGTTGACTCCCCCGAGTCAGTCACCTCGGACACCGACTTAGAGGATTCGGAAGGGTCCCCAAGGTCCCCCTCTGAGGATGTATCCTTTTCAGACATCCTTGAGATCCTAAGGCAGAGGGGGAACTGGACTGCCCTTAACCCTTCCAAGGACGAGTCGGTGTACCTGGACGCATTTGGTTCTCACCCTTCCACCTCCTGGGTGTCTCCGCCTTTCGACCCACTTATGGAAGTGGTGGCTCAGAAGGTGTGGACGGCCCCGGACACAGTGGAACCAACTCCCCGCAGGCCCACAAAATTCATGACAGCCCCCTCTGATAAACCGTTTCTTACAAAGGGTGTCCCTGTTGATGCCATGGTGGTTGCAGCAGCCACTAAGAAGGAGCTGGCTGACCCTTCTGTGCCTGTCCATCCACCTAATAAAGAATCTAGGACAATGGACAGGTACGGGAAGCGGATGTTTTCTTCAGAGACTTTTTCCATGCGGTCGCTGAACTATCTGTGCCATTTCACCTGCCTTCAGAGGGATCTCCTTAAGGAACTGGGTGACACCCTTCAGGATCCATCTGCTGCGGGGTCTCAGGAAAAGATTAACTCCCAGCTGGCAACGCTTAACTCTATAGTTAACTCCTCCATGCGGCTCATTTCTTATGCAGCCGATGGGGCGAGTAGGGCCGCAGGCACAGGCGTGGCTTTGAGAAGACATGTCTGGCTGCGGTTATGTAACTTTGCTGACCCCTTTAAGGCGTCCTTCACCAATACCCCCTTCAATGGTTCGGCTTTGTTTGGACCACAGATGAAGGATACACTTACCAGGTGTGAGCAGGAAGGCAAGACTGTCTCTGCCGTGGGAGTCTGTTTTTCTACTCCCTCTAGACCATACCCTAATGGTCAGAAGAGTGTAAAAATGTGGTTTCGCAAACCCCAGGGAGTCGTGCCTGACACACGTGGCGAGTTTCCCTCCAGAGGCAGAGGAGGGAACAACAATAGACGCCGCCCGAGGGGAGAGGGGGTCTGCAAAATCAGGGTAGCAGGGAATCCTTCTCTGACAAACCCTTTCAGCACCCCTGAGGGACTGCCCGACTGTCCACCTTCGGAGGCAGTCAGGGGAAGATTGTCACTGTACCCAGAAGCCTGGCGACTCCTCACACAAGACAAATGGGTACAGTCGATCATATACGAGGGTTACAAAATCCCCTTTGTCCACACCCCCGTACAAACAAACAAGTCCCTTCCAGATGTTCCACCTGGTCTAAGGGAACAAGCAGTTCTAGAAATTTCAAAACTGCTAGAAAAAAGAGCCATCCAACCAGTCCCAGCAGACCAGCAAGGATCCGGGATTTACTACAAGTTCTTTTTGGTACCAAAAAAGACAGGGGACTGGAGACCCATTTTGGATCTCAGCAGGTTAAACAAATCTGTTCAAAGAACAAAGTTCCGGATGGTCACACTTCAGTCCATTCTACCCTTTTTGGGTCAGGACAATTGGATGTGCTCTATAGACCTTCAGGATGCATACTACCATATCAAAATGGACAGACGCTCCAGAAGGTTTCTCCACTTCTGGCTGGGAGCCAGTCACTATCAATTCAGAGCCCTGCCCTTTGGTCTCACCACAGCCCCCAGGGTGTTCACCAAATGCATGGCAGTGGTTGGTTACGGCTCACCTGAGACGGCGAGGATTCCAGGTGTTTCCATATTTAGACGACTGGCTCCTAACTGCTTCCACCAGGCATCAGCTAATCCAAGCCAGGGATTATACCATACAAACTTGCTCTGAGCTAGGTATTTCCATAAACTACGAAAAGTCTGCATTGTCGCCTTGTCAATCTATAACCTTTATAGGCGCCATTCTAAACACAAACGAACTGTCGGCAAAACTTCCATTAGAAAGAGTATTAGACATACGCGCCGACATGTTCAAACATTACTACATTGCAAAAGAATTCAGGCCAGATTTGTACTGAAAACCTTGGGTCTCATGGCAGCAGCAATCACATTACTTCCCCTGGCTCGATTTCACATGCAGATTCTTCATTGGATGCTTTTTACCCAATGGTCCTTCCAACAGCTCCCAGTGTCTCACAACATAATAATCACCCAATCATGCAAAGACCATCTCTCTTGGTGGATGGTCTCCCCTCAACTTTTTTCAGGGCAGACCGTTTGTCCTTCCTCCTCCGGTTGCCACATTGACGACGGATGCCTCCCTGATCGGGTGGGGTGGGCATTTTCAGGGCAGGACTGTCCAGGGCAACCCCTAGAGTACCACCTGCACATAAATGTCTTGGAAATGAGAGCGGTACTTTTAGCGTTGCGAGCTCTTCAGGACTCTCTACCTACCGGGACTATTGCAGTTCAGACAGACAATATGTCGGTAGTCTGGTACATCAACAAGCAGGGCGGAACCAGGTCCTATCCCTTATGTCGAGAAGCACTCAGACTTTGGCAGTGGGCGATCTCCTCTCAATGGTTTCTGATAGCAATGCACATCCCCGGGAAATCCAACGTCATAGCGGACAGGCTAAGCAGAGCAATTCTTATGCCTCACGAGTGGTCTCTCAATCTGTCAGTAGCGGAAAAAATTTTCCGCAGATGGGGTCAACCTTGCTGCGACCTTTTTGCAACCCCTCTCAACAGCAAGTGCAGCGACTTCTTCACTCTTTTTCCCCTCCCAGGCCATTCCCACAGAGACGCACTAGTTCACGATTGGCCCCGGGGTCTTCTCTATGCATTCCCTCCCTTTCCCTTAATTCCAAAACTGATTCAGAAAGCGACCGCTTTGGGATCCAGGATGATCCTCATTGCTCCTTACTGGCCTCGACAAATTTGGTTCCCATTCCTGCATCGTCACCTGCTGGAGCAGACCTGGAATCTGGACCCAGTGCCAGACCTCTTGATCCATCAGTTGGGCGAGCTGCACCAATCCCTTCGCTATCTCAACCTCACAGCTTGGTTGCTCCACTTCCAGCCTTAGCAAGGCTTCCACATATTTCTCAGTCAGTGCGTGAAATCGTACTTTCTTCACATAAGTCTTCTACCAGGAAGACTTATGTAGTAAGTGGAAACGTTTTTCCCTCTGGGCAGAGGCCAGGAATATAGACCCCTTTACTGCCCCTGTCCATAACGTGTTGGATTTTGTGGCGGAACTTTTTCGAGCGGGTTCCTCGTCTGCCACCATTAGGGTCCAATTGGCTGCTATTGCTAATTTTCATGTTGGTCTATCAGAGTCCAGTATCATGCCCCACAAACTGTGTAAGGCCTTTCTTAAGGGGACTATTTTACTAAGACCCCCGGTTAAAGATCCCCCTCCTCCGTGGGATTTGAACTTGATATTAGCTTCATTGATTCTCCCTCCTTTTGAACCTGCGGCTTCTTGTTCCTTAAAGTTACTCTCCTGGAAGACTCTCCTCTTAGTTGCCATCACCTCAGCCAGAAGAGTATCGGAACTTCAAGCCCTTTGTATTCGCCCTCCTTATCCTATTTTTCACAAAGATAGAGTTTCACTCAGGACTGATCCTTCCTTTTTACCCAAAATACTCTCAGAGACAAATCTCAATCAGGCTATTGATCTTCCTGTCTTTTTTCCAAATTATTCAAACAGAGCTGAACAAAAGTTACACTTTTTGGATGTTCACAGGCAACTATGTTTTTATATGGATAGGACCAAACAGACAAGAAAATCAGATCAATTCTTCCTGTCCTATGCTGAGGGCAAGCAGGGCCTGCCAGTTTCTAAGGTAACCTTGTCCAGGTGGCTGGCCTCTATTATTACCTTGATCTACCAACTGAGACATAAGGAACTCCCTACAAAACCAAAAGCTCATTCCACCAGAGCATTGGCTACGTCAGTAGCTTTTCAGGCTAGACTTCCAGTGGAATCTATTTGTGCTGCAGCCACATGGGCCACTCCTCATACCTTCATTTCACATTACAAGTTGGATGTGGCCTCCAGGAGTCGAGCTGATTTTGGTTCCACTGTGCTCAAGAGTCTGTTTCGATGAGCCACCCAGGGCTAAGGTGCTAGGGACGCTGTCCCATCCAGCAAGAATGAAGGCGAGATAGACAACTTAACATTAAGAAGTTATGTACCTACCATAACATTCCATGTTAGTTGTCTTCATCTCGCCTTCTTTCTTGAGTCCCACCCTCCATCCCCCTAGCCTGGTCAGGACCGAGAGGACTCTCTTTTTGAGGCCTTCTTCCTATGGTTGACTCCTTCTTAGGTTACGTCCTCCTCTTCTTGTAGCACTGTAGGTAAACCTTGTGGTGGGAATTGGTGTTTGTTCCTTGGTGTTGGCTCTACCTAACGAGATCTGGGTATCTGACGCCTAGCATTGTGGGATAAGGGGAGGCCTCAAGCCGGTAAATAGCTCTCGAGCTTTAGTAAAAGGCCGAGTCGGAGCCGAGGTTCGGCTCCGAACCCATCCAGCAAGAAAGAAGGCGAGGTGAAGACAACTAACATGGAACGTAATGGTAGGTACATAACTTCTTATTCAAGCCGATTCCTCTATTTCTGGCTGGGGGCTAATCATTATCAATTCAGAACCCTGCCTTTCAGTCTCACCACAGCCACCAGTGTATTTGCCAAGATAATTGCAGTGGTAACTGCTGTTTTTCGCTTGCTAAGGCTCCACGTTTTCCCATATCTCTATGACTGGCTCCTAACTGCTACCTCCAGCACCCTGTTATTGAACCATCAGGACATTCTTCTGCTTCTGATGCAAGATCTAGGGATCACAGTCAACTTAACCAAAGGTCAATAGATAGCATTTCTTATATGCCAACTGGATTCAGATATACAGATCGTCAGACTTCCCAGATCCAGAGTGCTTTTCCTGTGCCTCACAGCCACCCAAGTCCTACATCACCATTG
The DNA here is from genome assembly GCF_019279795.1 of Protopterus annectens. Classification (NCBI taxonomy): domain Eukaryota; kingdom Metazoa; phylum Chordata; order Ceratodontiformes; family Protopteridae; genus Protopterus; species Protopterus annectens. The sequence continues at coordinate 155,341,079 of NC_056739.1, forward strand.
TCGTCAAGCAAGTCTAATTTTTTGCCTCTTAGGTCTAATGGCTTCTACAATCCTTATGTTCCACTAGCCACATTTTTAATGAGAGTGGTTCAGTGGACTCAGATGGTGCAATGGTTCTAAAACATTCATCTGCTACATACAAAAAATTGCGTCACCCAAATTTGCAGACAACACATATTTTGGTAGATAGCATCAGTGACAGAAGGACATCCATTTCAGATGGATCCACCTGTGGTTGTAGTAACCACAGGCACATGGCTTCTATGGTTGGGGGAGCATTTTAAAGGGAGAAAGGTCCAAGATACTTGGTTACATACAGAGGTCAATCTTTACATCAATATCTTGGGGATGAGGGGAGTCCTCCTTTCTTGCAGGCATTCCAGGATGTCCTCCTCCCCAGAGAGTCTGATTTCTGTGCAATCAGGCAAAATGTCAGTAGTCTAGTACATCAAAAAACAGAGAGGAACATGCCCCTATCCCCTATGTTGAGAGGCCGTAAGGGTTTGGCAATGGGCGATGCCTTCTCATCACTTTCTGGTAGCAATAAACGTGCCAAGGATGGCCAGTGTACTAGTGGACAAATTGAGCAGAAGTATCTTAATGTCTCACAAGTGGTCCCTCGACCCAGCTGTGACCACCACAATTTTTCATCGCTGGGGCCAACCTTGCTGCAATCTCTTTGCATCCTACCTGAACAATGTGTAGCAGTTTTGGCAGTCACAGGGGGATGCTCTGTCCCACAACTGACCACCAGGTTTTCTCTATCCCCATCCCCATCTCCATTGCCGTTAATGAAAAATTTCATTTAGAAAACAAGACTGTGCAAGGCTGGAGTGATCCTCATTGCTCCCTTTTGGCCCCAGTGTGTTTTTTCTTCCTTTAGCCTCTACTAATACATCACCCATAGATGTTGGATCATTATCCAAACCTATTATCACATTTGTCTGGACTGTAACTTCCAGACCAGAAATCCATGAAGTTAGCTTGGTTCCTCCATTTCTAACCTTAGCCAGAGATGCCAGGTTCCCAACTTCAGATGCTCAGATCATATCAGCATTTCAAAAACAGTCCACTAAGAAGATCTACCATAGTAAGCCAAGAGATTTTCCATGTGGGCTATGTAAAAAGGTTTAGATCCCTTCTGTGCTTCTGTTTCTTCCATTTTGGAATTCTTGTCTGAGCTTTTCCATAGAGGCTCTAGTTATTCCAATGTCAAAGTGCTAATGGCCACTATCTCAAGTTTCAACCTTGAGCAGGATAACAACTCTATAGTTTCCTTAAGAGCCTCAAAAACTTTTTGAAAGGACTTTTTCTCCTACGACCATCTATCAGAGATCCAGCACTTCCCTGGGATATTGCTGTCATGCTACAGGCATTGACTCAACAGCCCTTTGAACCAGCAGCATCAGTTTATTTGAACTTTATTTCTTGGAAGACAATTTATTCTGGTGGCTGTTACATTAGCCAGATGGATTTCAGAGATTCAAGCACTTTCCTACAAGCCTCTCTATCTGGTATTTCATAAAGACATAGTTTCTTTGCAAACTAACACAACCTTCCTTCCCAAGGTAGCATCCGATACTAATCTAAATTGGTCACTAAATCTACTAGGCTTTTTCTCCAAATTCTCAAACAAAGGTGAATACATTTTACATATGCTGGATGTTCGTCATCAACTTAGGTTTTATCTTCATAGGACCAAGCAATTCCGAAAATCTGAGCAATTGTTTGTTGCCTTCTCTAAGGCTAAATTAGGCAAAGCATTGGCTAAGGTTACTGTTTCTAGGTGGTTATCATACCGCATTTCTTTCATCTACAAGAAAAAGGTCTTGTCTGTAAAATCAGAACCTGAGGCTCATTCCACAAGGGCAATGGTCACATCAACAGCTTTTTCTAGTGACTACTTATTGATGTTATTTGTGCTGCAGCAACCTGGTCAACAGTTCACACCTTTATATCTGACTATAAACTGGACATACTGTCCAGATGATACTGTTCCTTTGGTTCCACCATTCTCTGGAAAGTCATTCCTTGATACCACCTGCCAGGTATAACAGCTTGGGAATCTGTCCTACATATTGAATTGGATGAAAATAGACAACATTGGCACAAAAGTTGTGTACTTACCATAATGATAGAACCATGTTGTCTGATTTTTGTCCAGTTCAATGTCCCTCCCTCCTGCCCACTTCCAAATTGACACAAATGGGCTTCTGGCGATCAGGTATTTCTCAGGCACACCCTGGTTCCACTAGCCAGATTTTCCGCAAGAGCGCTTCAATGGACTGTAACAGTGCTGTCTCAGACTGAACAAGAGAGGTATGTCTTCCAGTCCTACACAAACCTAGCATAGCATACCTGTATGCTAAGTTTTGTCTTGAATATGATTGCTATAGATACGGAGCAAACTCGATCTGAGGTGCTGAGGTGGAATGGAGGGAATTATGGGTAGGGGAGACACCAAAGCCATGGAACAAAGAAGCGTCAGAGTCATTGCTAAGGTCGGATCCGATCAGATTCAACAGCCCATGTTTGAACTGGACAAAAATTAGACTACATGGATTTATTGTTATGGTATGTACCTAACTTTCCTTTTTCTGCTATACCAGAGAAACTGGAAGGAATCTACTGCATTATTTTTTATAATACATAGTATTTGTTAATTAAGAGGGCACATCACTTGTCTGCTCCAAATGTGGCCATGAGAAAGCAGCCGAGATCTATATTAGTAAGAATACAATCATAACTGAAAGGGCTGCTCCCAACAAAACAGTGGAAGAAGGGAACAGTTTTAACAAGTGGGGGAACCAGAGTGTTTTTGGACAATGATTATTCAATGTACACCAGCCAGAAGAGTAGCAAATTTATCCCAGCAGTCAGGGGATGTAAAGAAGAAGGAGGACACAAAATCTTTTGGCCCCAAAAACCTTCTACCTCAGCTCCTCTTGTTTCAAGGCCGATGGTACTCTAGTCTCAGAGCCAGTCTCCTGCTCTGGAGCTGATATCTCTGATTTTAAGATCACCTATACTACAGAGGTCGAGATCTCCTGCCCCCTCTTCTCGGTCCTCCAGGAGGTTGTCAGATGAAGATGTGGATCATGTGATGCGGAGGCTCTTGAGTACACTGGCACTAGCCAAATTATTGTCAGAACCAACCAAGCAGGCTTCAGAGCCAAGTGGACCTACCCCTTCACTGTCGATTCCTCCTCCGACCCATCTCGGGGCCTCGGAGCCGGAATACATGGAGCTGATAGTAGCGGAATGTCAGAGCCGAGACCTGCTTCAGGATCTATGGCTCCAACTTTTGCTCTGACTTCCTCGGTGCCATCTGAGCTTGAGGAATCTAGGAGCCGACGTTGTCTGGTCGGGTCCGGGGAGGACTGTCAGATCGGACAGTTGTCGGATCCAAACTTGTCTTTTGGGGCCTCGGCACAGGTGTGCTCGGCTCCTACATCAGCTTCGGAGGCAACCCCCTTGGTGCCGGGGAAGCCTTCTGGTTCTTCAATGCCGGAGGCTTCCTCGACTCATGGGTGGGGGACTTTTGAGGTGATGAGAGTGCTGTCCCCATGAGCAGCTCCACTCTCACATCCTGTCATTCCTTTCCAGAAGGCACCGGTGTTCATCTCAGCACAACCGATTCCACACAGACGTGGAGACCCAAGGCCTCAGGATGCCCCAGTGGGTGAATCCTTCTCTTCCGAAACCTCTCCAGAATGCCCTTCTGAAGAGGCCCCTCACAAGAAATTATACAAGAGGAAATATTTGGACTCCCCAGAGGAGTCGATCACATCAGACACAGACCTCAATGAGTCAACAGGGTCCCCAGGGTTTCCCTCTGAGGATGTCTCCTTTGCAGACATCCTAGAAATCCTTAAGCAGAGAGGCAGCTGGAAGCCCATCAGCCCTTCTGATGAGGAGTCTGCCTACCTGAAAGCCTTTGGTCTTGCCCTTCTGCCACTTGGGTGTCTCCGCCTTTCAACGAATTTATGGATTTAGTTTAATGAAAGGCATGGGAGTCTCCAGACTCAGTGGAGCCTGTCCCCCGGAGGCCAAATAAATTCATGTCCCCTGAGAATAAAACCTTCCTACAAAAGGTGTCCCAGTAGATGCTATGGTGGTGGCGGTGGCCACCAAGAAGGAGTTTTTGGAGACGTCCTCTTCTTTCCATCCCCAGAGCAAAGAGTCTTGTACAATGGACAGATACGGAAAGCATATGTTTTCTTCAGCGACCTTTACTCTCAGGTCCCTGAATTATCCTACACACTTCACCAGATTACAGAGAGATCTCCTGAAGGAGATTGGAGATGCTCTTCAGGGTTCAGTAGCTGCGGGGGTACAAGATAAAGTGTCCTTCCAGCTCTCCACCTTAAATTCATTCATTAACACATCCATGAAGCTCGTCTCTTGTGCAGCCGATGGAGCGAGTAGGTCAGCGGCTTCAGGAATTTCCATTAAGAGACATTCCTAGATGTGCTTGTGTAACTTTGCGGAACCCTTGAAGTCATCCTTCGTTAATGCCACCTTTGACAGCTCATCCTTGTTCGGGCCTAAGGTCAAAGACACACTAACCAGGTATGAACAGGAAAGAAAAACTCTCTCTGCTGTTGGAGTCCATTTTTTCACACCTTCTAGGCCTTATCCTAAAGGCCAAAAGGGAGGAAAAATGTGGTTTTGAAAATCCCAGAGAGGTTTTCCAGACACACGTGGTGAGCATTCCTCCAGGGGCAGAGGGGGAACTAATAATGGAAGATGCCAGCCATGTGGCAGAGGTGATCTGCAAAACCAGGGCCACAGAGAATCCTTATAGGTTCATAGGTTGGTACTAGGCTATCAGCTCTAGGACCTATACAAGCCTAGCCATAACAATTCCCTGGCTATTTCTTCCCACAGTATTTATTTCCCTAGACCCCTGTCTAGCAGGGTGACTGACGTGATCCCTGGGGTGAATTTCCTATCTCCCATCCAATCATCAAGGTTCCTTTTGAAGAGGGCTAAAGAGGTGCTGTGCTTGACATTTATGGGTAGTCTATTCCTGAGTCTGGGGAGTCTCTGGGTCAGGAACCTATCCCTCCAGCATGTTTTGTTCATTGTGATGACAAGGTTTAGATCCCTGGAGCATGTGTCTCTGAGGGATTGGGATTTCTTTAAATGTAGCATGTCCAACAGCTCTGGGTTTGACATGGCCTTGTATGTTAAGCAGAGATTGCCTCTGAGTAGACGATATGCAATAGAGTATAGGTGGAGTTTTTTTAGACAGTCAGCATAGGGCATCTGCTTTAGGCCCGTGATTCTTTTAGTGAGGTATTTTTGTGGCCTTTCCAGTTGCTGCAGATGTCTTGAGAGGTACATACCAAACAGGGCATTGTATTCTATAATGGGTCTAATGAGGGATGATTACAATGGGACAATGACCTCCTTTTTTCTGGATGAAAAGCCCTTAGTGATGAGGTGTGCCACATAGAAGGATTTCCTGACTATTGTGGCGATGTGGTTATCGAAGGTGAGACCACTGTCCACCTGTGTCCCTAAGTCTCTTATCACACTTTCGATGTTTAGTGTACTGCCACCTATGTGGTAATTCACCGGTACATGTTTTTTCCCAAAGGGGATAACTATACATTTCTTAACATTGAGCTTGAGCCCATGGCTCTGGCACCAAGCATCTATTTCTGTAAGGCCCATATGTAAAATATCCACATCATTTGGGGATTCAATAATGGCTCCCAGTTTGCAGTCATCTGCAAACTTTGTTAGCCAGAGTCCCTTAGTGTTGGCCTGTACTTCAGAGAAGTAGATGCCAAACAAGAGCGGTCCCAGGACTGAACCCTGAGGTACTCCACTTGTCACTTGTCACTTGTCACTTGTCTGGAGCTGGATTTGGAATCGGCTACTTTTACAGTGTGGATTCTGTCAGTAAGCCAGTTGGCAACCCATCGAGTGACATAGGGATTAATGCCCAGCTTAGTAAGTTTATCTATGATTCCAGAGTGGGGGGTGGTGTTGAAGGCCTTGGTGAGGTCCAGATAGGCTGTGTGGACCACCTTATCCTTGTCCACAGCTCTGGAGACTGATTCAAAGAAGTCAATCAGGTTCAGGAGACAAGATTGGCCCTTCACGAACCCAAACTGCATGGGGTCCAGTGTTTGAAGGTTGCCAATGTCTTTGTTTATAAGTTCCATGATAATACATTCCATGACCTTGCAGATCAGGCTCGTCGGACTGATTGGGAGGTAGTTCCTGGGATCCAAGGTGGATCCCCCCCTTGTGGAGTGGGATAACTGTAGCTGTGCGCCACTCAGTGGACACGAAGTCTGAGATGAGGCTATGATTAAACATGACACTTAGGTGAGGTGCCAGTTCATTTTGTAGTTCATGTAGTACACAGTTTGGGATGTCGTCTGGTCCCATGGATGCTGTATTCTTAGCTTTGGAGAGGACATTTTTTACCTGTGTGGCCGTTATTACTGGAATTTGGCAATCTTTCAGTATTGAGATGGGCCCTTTAGGGGGTGAGAGGGGGGTGAAGTTTGCACTGATTAAATCTGCCAGGATATTGGCAATATCCTTGCGATCAGTATATTTAATGTCATTCTGTTGTAGCTCAGAGCAGATCTGAGCATTGCCATTTAGATTCTTGACATAGCTATAGAATGCCTTGTGGTTGTCTTTGGTATCTTTGGCAATTTTATTTTCGTAACTAGCTTTGGAGGATGTCAGCTTCTTACTGAGGCTGGTAAGGGAGTTCTTTGCATCCTGGGATTTTCCTCTTTTCTGCAACAGTTTCTTCCTTTTGTTGTAAAGTTTGTTTATGACAAGGGACCACCAGATTGGCTTCCTTTTTTGGAGGAGAGCATCTTGATTCTATTGGGAATGGCACGATTCATGCACGAGTAGATGTGCTCGTACAGTGCTTTAGTGTAGGATTCAGCAGTCGAAATTTCAGTTCCCATCTGCATGGGTGTCATGAAGTTTGTCACTTCTGACTTGAGTAGCATGAAGTTGGCTTTGGAGAAGTTTTTTACAGAGGTTTCCTTACTGGGGGGTGGGGGTGGGATGTGGATGTCAAGGGTGATTAGCTTATGGTCAGACCTGACCAACGAGGGGGTAACCATAGGTGTGGAGCATTAATTTCCCATGTTGATAATGACCAGGTCTAGGATATTGGCGCCCCTGGGGGGCTAAGGATTAGTTGATCCAGGGCATTGGAATTTATGAATTCCAAGAACCGTTGGGCAAAGGTGATGGTAAACGAGTAGTTTTCCCAGTTAATGGCAGGGTAGTTGAAATCACCCAGTATTAGGGTGTTTGGTTGTATCTTAATATTGTCCAGTAAGTTTAGAAAGGTGTACTGAGAATCTTGGGGCATGGTGGGGGATCTGTAGCAAGCTACAATTTGCGGTAAGCCCTTTCAGCACTCCAGAAGGGAGGCCTGTCTGTCCTTCTCTGGAGGCAGACGGGGGTTGATTATCCTTGTACCCAGACACCTGGCTAAAAATCACAAAAGATAAGTGGGTACAAGGTAGCATATCCAGAGGTTACTCTATACCCTTTTCAATCCCCGCTCTGCACCTAAAAAACATTCTGGATGTTCCACCTAGTCACAGGAATCAAGCAACCCTAGAAATATAGAAGTTGCTAGAAAAAAAGAGTCATCCAGTCGGTCCACACAGACGAGATAGGATCCAGGACTTACTCAAGATTCTTTTTAGTTCCAAAGAAAACAGGGGACTAGAGACCCATACTGGATCTCAGCAGACTAAACAAATCTGTAAAAAAGACAAAGTTACTGGATGGTTACATTGCAGTCGATACTTCCCTTTCTGGGAAAAGTCAATTGGATGTGCTCTAGAGACCTCCAGGATGCATACTACCACATAAAAATGAACAGGCCATCCAGGAGTCATCTGCGCTTGCGGCTGGGAGACAGTCACTACCAGTTTTGAGCTTTGCCCTTTGGTCTCACTACAGCCCCCAGAATGTTCACCAAATGTATGGCAGTAGTTATGGCTCACCTGAGACTTTTAGGATTCCAAGTGTTTCCATATCTAGTCGACTGGCTCCTAACCGCCACCACCAAGCATCTTCTAACAGAAGCAAGAGACACTACTCTGACACTGTTCTCGTCTAGGGATCGCAATAAACTATGAAAAATCTGCCTTATTGCCATCTCAACATATTGTTTTTATAGGCACAGATTTAGACACTACAACATTGATGGTAAAGCTTCCACCAGAGAGGGTACAAAACCTTCTTTTCATTAGAAAGACTCAAGCAAGGACAGTTCTAAAAGTACTAGGCACCATGGCAGCAGCAATAAATGTAATTCCCTTAGCATGGCTGCACATGATAATTCTACAGTGGCTGCTCTTCACTCAGTGGTCCATGCAAGAACTTCCACTGTCGCAACAGATTACATTAACAGAAACTTGCAGGAGAGACCTTCGTTCGTGGCTTCACTCCAATCAAGTGACTTTAGGTCGACCTTTTGTTCTTCCACAACCGCTTACCACAGTGATCATGGATGCTTCCCAGATTGGGGGGGGGGGCATTATCAAGGAAGAGCAGTCCAAGGCACTTGGCAGGATTACGAGGCACACTTGCACATCAACGTCCTAGAGGTGAGAGTGGTGCTTCTTGCATTGCAGGCATTCCAGGACTCTGTTTCACTAGGAACAACTGCGATCCAAACAGACAATATGTTAGTGGTATGGTATATAAACAAACAAGGAGGAACCAGATCTTACCCCCTTTGTCGAGAGGCCCTGAGAGTATGGCAGTGGGAAACCTCCTCCCAGTGCATTCTGGTAGCAATGCATATCCCAGGGAAATCCAAGTGATAGCAGACAAACTCAGCAGAGCAGTACTGATGCCTCACGAGTGGTCCCTGAAACAAGACAACGGAAATGATTTTCCAAAAATGGGGCCAGCCTCACTGCGATCTTTTTGTCACATCCATGAATGCCAAATGCAGCAGCTATTTTGCCCTAATCCCCCCTCTAGGGGAATCCCCAAGGGATGCACTTGTACACGATTGGCTCCAGGGTCTCCTGTATGCTTTCCCTCCCTTTCCATTGATACCCAAAGTTCTCCAGAAAGCCAGTGCATTCGGAAAGACCTTAATACTTTTAGCCCCTTACTGGCCTCATTAAATTTGGTTCCCCATCTTGAGACCTCCTCTTCAGGAGGAGCCTTCGATTCTGGACCCAGTGTCAGTCATTCTGACCCATCTATTGGGAATGCTTCATCCATCTCTTCAAACCCTCAGGTTGACAGCTTGGCTGCTCCAATTCCAAACATAGCCAGGCTACCTAACATTTCAACCTCTGTGCAACATATCCTGATTTCTTCTCACAAAGCTTCTATAAAAAGATTACATCTCAGCAAATGGAAAAGATTTTCCTCCTGGGCCTTAAAAAATCATATTGACCCTTTCTCTGCATCTATATCTTCTATACTGGAATTTTTAGCAAAACTTTTTAATGAGGGAGCGGCTGCAGCTACTATTCCAGTACAGTTAGTAGCAATCTCTAATTTTCATTTTGGAGGAAGGGGACCGAATGTTATGTCCCAAAGACTTTGTAAAGCTTTCTTGAGAGGGTACTAACCTGTTAAGATCACCCATTCAACCACCTCTTCCTTCATGGGACCTAAATGATCCAGTATAATTCTACCCCCTTTGAACCTGCATCAGTCTTGTGACTTGAAGTTCTTAACATGGAATACGAGTTTCTTAGTGACTATCATTTCAGCTAGAAGGGTTTCAGAATTACAAGCATTATCTATCAAGCCTCCATATATTTTCACAATGACAGTTTCACTTCACACAAACCCATGTTTTATACCAAAAGTATGCTCAGAATCAAACTTAAATCAGTCTATAGACTTACCATGTTTCCCCAAATATGGCAATAAGGCAAAATACATGTTACACCAGTTTGATGTACATAGACAGTTACATTTCTATTTGCATAGAACAAAGGACTTTAGAAAGTCTGATCATTTGTTTGTTTCCTTTTCAGACTGCAAGAAAGGAGCTTCAGTAGCAAAAATCACTCTATCCAGGTGGTTGTCAGATTGCATCTCATTTACCTATCAGTCAGTGAATAAACAACTGCCAGACAAAGTAAGAGCTCATTCTACCAGGGCTATTTCGACCTCTTCTGCCTTTCAGGCAAAATTGCCAATTGATACCATTTGCGCAGCAGCAACGTGGGCAAGGCCTTATACTTTTATCAGTCATGACAAAGTGGTTTGGCCTCCAGGGACAGGGCCTCTTTTGGGTCATCTGTTCTGAAGAATGTTCTCCTGTGAGCCACCCAAGAAAGATGGTGCTAGGGACGCTTTCCCATAAGTACAGAATGAAGGCGAGATAGGACAACTTCACATAAAGAAGTTATGTACTCACCATAACGTTCCATGTGAGTTGTCTATCTCATCTTCATTCTTACGTCCCACCCTCCTATCCTTAGCCTTTTTTGTTTAGCTCCTGGAGGATAGAGAGGTTACTATTTGGCATCTAATATTCTCTGACCTTTTTCTTGGCTTATACACTAATGAAGAGATTTTTATATACGCATATTATTATACCAGCAAACAAGATCTGGGGAATACCCTAGAGCATCATAGGATAGGGAGTAAGCCATGAACTAGTTGGAGACCTCGAGCTTTTGTAATCGGCCGAGTCAGAACTGAGGATCGGTTCTGAACCCACAAGTACAGAATGAAGGTGAGATGGACAACTCACATGGAATGTTATGGTGAGTACATAACTTTTTTTTCATTAACCATTACAATAGGGTCTATGTTAAATGTTGGAACATCCAAAATGTCGAACATTACATGGTCGAGACCAAATGTGTGACATTTGGATTTTCGAACATCAAAAAAAAAAAAAAAAACCCTTTAACAGTGTAGGCAGTGGGGTTGCGCCCCCCCCCCAACACACTTAAATATACCAACTCCGAGACTGCACTTCAGTGCAGAAAAGGGAAATTCTCCTTATCTGCACCGTACGGCACTGTTGAAAGTCTATCTTTGGGCACTCAAAATTTCGAACGTTTAGTCTCGACCATGTAACGTTCGAAAGTTTGAGCGTTCAAAGATTTGACAGGTACCCTTACAATATGGGTTGTATGCTGCCAAGGACACAATACTTTTGGCCAGTCTACAAAGCTTCAGGCTCCTTCCTTGTGTGCTGTACATCTGCCCTTAGCAGAAAGATGTGCTAGAACAAGATGGACATATATACAGTCCAAAACTCAGAACTTTCTTGCTTTTATTACTCTAATGTAGACTTTCACGAGCTTTGCAACTTGTAGTACCAGTGGTCTGCTTCAGCTACTCAGACGCAAGGCATATAAGTACCCCATTGAGGACCCTTTCTTCTTATCTAAAGATTTATTGGAAATCATATCATACATCTGCCAGAAACAGCAAATATGCATGCAGAAAACAAATTCTGAATAATTAAGATACTCCAGTTGTGTATTCTGTCTGAATGAGGAGCACAATGCTTGGTTGTCTTCTGTTTGCATTTTAACACCAAAATCAGGAATAGACTTAATTCTCTATGGATATTTCTAGAAAATAGATGCCTGAGGGACTTGACATGAGAGGCTAAGTCATCTGATTCCACAGCAGCAGACCTCTCCTATAAGCCTAAGAAGAAGCTGATGAGAGGTGAGTGAAAGAACCTGTATTTCCACCTCAGTTGCGCAGTCTGAGAGTGAAGACTCCACTGAGATGCTTAAGCAGTTCTCAGACCATCATTATGCTTTTCCTGGGCCCCCTAGTGCATTCCCTTCATAGGCTGCTATGGCCTGGGAAACACACATATTCATAGGTTCATAGGTGTGTAAGCCCAGCCATACAACTCAAATGGGACCCACAAATTTAATTTATATAGTGGGTGATTTACTGACTACCTCTGTCCATCAGAGATATAGGTGCCAGACCAGGGGGTGAATTTACAATTACCCATTTGTTGGACCAAGTTGTGCTTAAATAGGGATTGGGAAGAATTCTGCTTCAAATGGATGGGGCCTGTTCTAGAGACTTGGAATTCTCTGAGAAACATAACTGTCTCTCCAATGTGTCACATTTATGTTGCAAGCAAAATTTAAGTCTTTTAATCTAGTAATTCTGATGCTATTTGTTTTTCAGCTATGCAAAAGGTTCATCAAATTATGGTCCAGGGAGTGAAATGTCGGGGCTTTGAATTGATCATCAAAGGACACTGTGTTTTTACCCTGTATTATTTTTGTAAGGAAACTTTGTGGAGGTACATACCAAAGGGGACAGTATACTCTATGATAGGTCTGATGAGGGCTGAGTACAGTGGTATGATGACCTCTTTAGACCTAGCTGCCATGCCCTTGCTTATAAGTTGAGCAACAAAGAAGGATTTTCTTACTACCTTGGACACATGTTGGTTGAAGGCTAGGTTACTATCTACATGAGTTCCTAGATCCCTAACTAATGAATCAACTTTTAGGGTGTTGTATTCGTGATGTAGTTTCCTGGAGTAACAGACTTCCCGAAAGGTACTATAATGCATTTATTGATTTTGAGCTTTAAGCCATAGCTTTGGCACAGAGTGTTTGTCTGTGTTAGACCTTCCTAAAGGATGTTCTCATCTTGGGTATATTCAGTGACTGCTCCCATTTTGCAATCATCTGTGAACTTAGTTAGCCAGAGGCCTTCGACACTGGATTTGACATCCAAGAAGTAGAATGCCAAAGAGGAGTGGGCCTAGCACAGAGGCCTGTGGAACTCCACTGGTGACCACCCTCTTTGTAGAGGTAGCTTCACCAGTTCTAATCTAAGTCCTATCAGTAAACCAGCTAACTAGCATGTTATAAAGGGGTTTATACCCAGTTCCAAAAAGTTTTTTGACAATGCCCGAGTTGGGTATTGTATCAAATGGTTTAGCCAGATCTAGACAGGCACTATGCACCATTTTCCTCTCATCCATTGTCTTATCGGATTCAGTAAGCATGGCTTTCCTTTGACAAAGCAAAACTGTAATAGAGCTAGTGTCTGGAGATCTACTATGTCCTTGTTCATAATTTTCATGATGATTCTTTCCATGGCTTTGCATATAAGACTAGACAGACTAAAGGGTCTGTAGTTTCTATGATCTGTTGAAGGTCATTCCTTATGAAGGGCTATGACTGTCACAATCCTCTATTCATGTGACACAAAGCCTGTTTTAAGACTAGTTAAGTAATACTCCAGGGGTCCTGTGATGTCATATTTTAGACTGTTCAGGAGGCATCCTGGGATGCTATCAGGGCCCACTGAGACTGTGTTCTTGGCTTTAGTAAGCCCAGTCAGTACTTCCTCCCTAGTTATAGTTTGAGGGTTATTTTTGAGTTTATTTTTGGGGGGATAGGTGGGTGTGAAAAAGGGGTGAAGTTCGAACTGAATTTGTCCCCTAACAGGTTTACTATATCTCCATGCTGAGTAAATGTGGCATCATTAACCACCAGTTCATCACATTGCTATGCTGCCCTTGAGGTTTCTGACATAGCTGTAGGCCTTATGTCTTTCACCTTGGAAGCTATCTTAACCTCAAAGTTGGCTTTGCATGGCCTAATTAGCCCTTGTAGTTGCCTATTTAGTTTTGTAAGAGAGCTTTTATCATTATGGGAATTGCCCTCCTTGATTTTTGCCACAATTATTTCCTTTTGTTGTATATCCTGCTTAATGTGTGATGCCACTAGGACAGTTTGTTTCTTCAGCTAGTCTTCGACTTACTTCTGGTAGGTACAGCAGCCTTGTATGCTGTCATTGACAAGATTGTACAGAGTTATAGAGAGCAATTCAGCATAGACTGCAATGTTCTTGAGATATGGAGGGGCACTGAATTTTGACAAACCATCACTTAATAAAAGGTACTTTGCCTTGGAATAGTTCCTAACCATTACTGGTTTTAATGGGATTACAGAGTTGATTTTGATTTTGAAGGAGACAGCTTTATGATCAGACCCTGCCAGAGCGGACAAGACATTAGGGGAGTGCAGCATTCTCCCATATTTGAGAGCACAAGGTCCAGTATATTGGAAACTCTAGTGGGTGTACTCACTATTTGGTCCAAGACTTTTTTATTTACAAAGTCCAGGAATCTCTGTGCTGTAGATTTGAGGCGGTATAGAATTCCTGGTCTATAGAAAGGTAATTAAATTCTCCCATGAGTAGGGTGTTAGGTTGGATGTTAAGTGCCTCCAGTTGGTCCAAGTATATAGGATGAGCTTCATGGGACATGGAAGATGACCTATATCTGGTCCCAACAGGCTGTTTGTCTGGAAAAGTCTGCTGTGAAGGGAGAACCATGTGTTATTTTCTCTGAAAATGAGGAAGGCATGCATCAAGGAGTAGTAAGGGAAGACATTGGCAGCTTACTTATGGAGGCACAGTCTATAGCTTACATACCAAATGCCTGGTTACTCCAAAGAAGTGTACTCAGAAGATCAAATGCTTATCTCTTCCCACTCCTACACCATCTTCTGAAAAAGGGACTCGAGAATTGATGTAATTTTACACAGGGCTTATTCAAGGCTGTCCATTCATTCAACCCTTTGTCCTTCCTTTTCCTCTTCCTCATATACTCTGGTTCATACATTCATAGATGTATACTAGGCTAATAACCACTAGGGCCTTTATAAGCATATACTTTGGTTCATAAACTCGTAGATGTATACTAGGCTAATAACCAACAGGGCCTTTATAAGCATATACTCTGGTTCATACATTCATAGATGTATACTAGGCTAATAATGACCAGGGCCTTTATAAGCATATACACTGGTTCATACGTTCATAAATGTATACTAGTCTAATAACCACAAGGGCCTTTATAAGCATATACTCTGGTTCATACGTTCATAGATGTATACTAGGCTTATACTCTGGTTCATACGTTCATAGATGTATACTAGGCTAATAACCACCAGGGCCTTTATAAGCATATACTATGGTTCATACACTCATAGATGTATACTAGGCTAATAACCACCAGGGCCTTTATAAGCATAAACTCTGGTTCATACATTCATAGAAGTATACTAGGCTAATAACCACCAGGGCCTTTATAAGCACATTCTCTGGTTCATACATTCATAGAGGTATGCTAGGCTAATAACCACCAGGGCCTTTATAAGCATATACTCTAGTTCATACATTCACAGATGTATACTAGGCTAATACTCTGGTTCATACATTCATAGATGTATACTAGGCTAATAACCACCAGGGCCTTTGTAAGCACATACTCTGGTTCATACATTCATAGAGGTATACTAGGCTAATAACCACCAGGGCCTTTATAAGCATATACTCTAGTTCATACATTCACAGATGTATACTAGGCTAATAACAACCAGGGCCTTTATAAGCATATACTCTGGTTCATACATTCATAGACGTATACTAGGCTAATAACCACCAGGGCCTTTATAAGCATATACTCTGGTTCATACGTTCATAGATGTATACTAGGCTAATAACCACCAGGGCCTTTATAAGCATATACTCTGCTTCATATGTTCATAGATGTATACTAGGCTAATAACCACCAGGGCCTTTATAAGCATATACTCTAGTTCATATGTTCATAGATGTGTACTAGGCTAAATAACCACCAGGACCTTTATAAGCATATACTCTAGTTCATACGTTCATAGATGTATACTACGCTAATAAACACCAGGGCCTTTATAAGCATATACTCTGGTTCATACGTTCAGAGATGTACACTAGGCTAATAACCACCATGGCCTTTATAAGCATATACTCTGGTTCATACATTCATAGATGTATACTAGGCTAATAACCACAAGGGCCTTTATAAACATATACTCTGGTTCATACGTTCATAGATGCATACTAGGCTAATAACCACCAGGGCCTTTATAAGCATATACTCTGGTTCATACATTCATAGATGTATACTAGGCTAATAACCACCATGGCCTTTTTAAGCATATTCTCTGGTTCATACATTCATAGATGTATACTAGACTATTAACCAGCAGGGCGTTTAAAAGCATATACCCTGCTTCATATGCTCATAGATGTACACTAGGTTAATAACCACCAGGGCCTTTATAAGCATATAATATGGTTCATACGTTCAGAGATGTACTCTAAGCTAATAACCAGCAGGGCCTTTATAAGCATATACTCTGGTTCATACATTCATAGATGTATCCTAGGCTGACAGCCACCAGGGCCTTTATAAGCATATACTCTGGTTCATACATTCATAGATGTATACTGGGCTAATAACCACAAGGGCCTTTATAAGCATGTACTCTGGTTCATACATTCATAGATGTATACTAGGCTAATAACCACCAGGGCCTTTATAAGCATATACTCTGGTTCATACATTCATAGAAGTATACTAGGCTAATAACCACCAGGGCCTTTATAAACATATACTTTGGTTCATACATTATTAGGTGTATACTAGGCTAATAACCACCAGGGCTTTTATAAGCATATACTCTGGTTCATGCATTCATAGATGTATACTAGGCTAATAACCACCAGGGCCTTTCTAAGCATATACTCTGGTTCATACATTCATTGATGTATACTAGGCTAATAACCACCAGGGTCTTTATAAGCATATACTCTGGTTCATACATTCATAGATGTATACTAGGATAATAACTACCAGCGCCTTTATAAGCATATACTCTGGTTCATACATTCATATATGTATACTAAGCTAATAACCACCTGGGCCTTTATAAGCATGTGCTCTGGTTCATACATTCATAAATGTATACTAGGCAATAACCACCAGGGCCTTTATAAGAATATACTCTGGTTCATACATTCATAGATGTATACTAGGCTAATAACCACCAGCGCCTTTATAAGCATATACTTTGGTTCATACATGTATACTAGGCTAATAACTACCAGGGCCTTTATAAGCATATACTCTGGTTCATACATTCATAGATGTATACTAGCTAATAACCACCAGGGCCTTTATAAGCATATACTCTGGTTCATACATTCATAGATGTATACTAAGCTAATAACCACCAGGGCCTTTATAAGCATATATTCTGGTTCATGCATTCATACATGTATACTAGGCTAATAACCCCAGGGTCTTTCTAAGCATATACTCTGTTTCATACATTCATAGATGTGTACTAGGCTAATAACCACCAGGGCCTTTATAAGCATATACTCTGGTTCATACATTCATAAATGTGTACTAGGCTAATATCCACCAGGACCTTTATAAGCATATACTCTGGTTCATACATTCATAGATGTATACTATGCTAATAACTTCCAGGGCCTTTATAGGCATGGTTCATACATTTATAGATGTATACTAGGCAAATAACCACCAGGGCCTTCATAAGCATATACTCTGGTTCATACATTCATAGATGTATACTAGGCTAATAACCACCAGGGCCTTTATAAGCATATACTCTGGTTCATACATTCATAGATGTATACTAGGCTAATAACCACCAGGGCCTTTATAAGTGTATACTCTGAGGAATTCCACTTACTTACCTCTACTAGCTCCTATTTTCCTGGCTGCCCACTAGGTGGCAGTATTTCTAACAGACTGTTTATTACCTGCAAATGCCATAGGTCTTAACTTGTCCTTACCTATATATTCCGTTCCTCTGCTAAACTCTTGGTACTTCCACCCCCACCATGTTATCTAACACTCATTTAAGACAAGCTTTATTACATTCAGGTTACACACTGACATTTCTACCTTGTTCTTCCCTACTGATAAAGACAGCTGATAACTTTTTTTGCTGTACCTACCTTACTTGCTCTAACCCACTCTGTTCGCCCTGCGGGCTCACCCCACTCCCCTACCCTACCCCCAGTTCTCACCCACTCCCAGTGAACTCAGCCTTATACTTCTGCAGCCACACCCACTCCCCCAACCACCCTATCACTTACATCTTCTACTTAACAGCCCCACCTCTAACTTCATCTTCTACTTAACAGCCCCACCTCTAACCTCATTAAATCCTTAAAGTAACTCTACACTTTGTCTTACCATCTCCCCTACACCTCCACACTACTATATCCTGTATTGCTGACATAATGCAGCTTTTTCTTCTACTACCATCTCCATGTTTTAGTGCACTATTACAACTTCCCCACTTAGCCTTCTCTACCTCTCACATCTCTCTCTCCCTCTACCACCTTTACTATAGCATTCTTCTAGACTCCATCCCCTTACCTACTCTACCCACACATCAAAATGGCATCAACACATACCGCTACATACACAAATCTACTACACTTAACCACTATTCTAGCCTCTCTAACTCTATCCTACACACTAACCTTCACTGAACACTTGT
Source organism: Protopterus annectens (assembly GCF_019279795.1). Lineage (NCBI taxonomy): Eukaryota > Metazoa > Chordata > Ceratodontiformes > Protopteridae > Protopterus > Protopterus annectens. Next base: position 155,359,447 of record NC_056739.1, read on the forward strand.
CTCTGCCTAAACTATACTAACCCCACCATCAAGCTCTACTAGTTTCTCGTGGAATCTCTCTTAACCACATTAACATAACCTCCACTTCTACCTATATACTCCCTAGATATCATAGATCTTCCCATATTACCTACTTCCATAACAAAAAATCCTAAATAAGTACTACTCATTCCTAAAGATATTACAAAAACCTCAGCAGCATCCCCTATTAGATGGTGATATCCATCCAAACCCTGGCCCCAATTCAAGAATTACAAGTAAGCCACAAAACCTCACTTCACATAATTCCATTACCCCCAAAACACATGCCAACTCCCTCCTCATAGCTCACCTTAACATCCGTAGCGTTAACAATAAAATTACTCACCTCCATGCACACTTACAGATGCACACATTTGATATTCTCTGTATTACAGAAACATGGCTAAAGCTCTCACCTCAGGACCAGGAAATTACCCCACCTGGCTATAACATCCTTAGATGTGATCGCAAAACCAAAAGGGGGGAGGTGTAGCCATCTTATATAAATCAGAGCTTCAAGTTTCACCCTTCAGTGTGTCCCTACCCACATATACTAATGCAGAAACCCTTACTGCTAAACTTCAAATCAACAGCTCTAAATCCATCTATCTAATTTGCTCCTATCTTCCTCCTGGTAACAACTTCAATACTCTTGAAAACTTACTTAGTTGTCTCTCTACCCACCTACCTCAGGAAACTATTGTACTAGGTGACTTTAACATAGACTGGGTTACATGTAGCTCACCCAATCCTATCAATCACATTAGAATCCATAAATCAAGTGGTAAGGAATCCACCCTAGACTGGATACTTATTAACAGTCATCCTGACACTTATAAACCAGGAACCCTTCCTGATGATATCAGTGACCATGCACTAACGTATATTATTAAACAAAAAATTCATATCCCTAACTGTAATATTTACAAAACCACCCGATCTAAAAAACACTTTCAACCAGAGAACTTCCAAAACAAACTGAAAGCATGTGACTGGTCACCACTGCACCATCTGCAACTTGATGAAGCAGTCACCTACTTTAATACTAGATTCCTACAAATTCTAGATTACCATGCCCCCTGCCACTCCTCTCGAAATAGGACCAAAATTGTCCCATGGTTCACTAAACAAACTAGGCAGAAGATCCTCCTAAGAAACAAAATTTGGGCCAAATGGAGAACATCTAAAAGCCCTTCCGATCACATGTACTTCAAACAACTAAGAAATGCCACCAAAAAAATAAATTCTGCTACACAAAAAACACTTCTACCTCCACCTCCACCTCCAACAACCCCACCAACAAAAACCACAAAAGTTCTGGTCAAGCATTAACAAACTACTCCAGCCAGGTGACTCTAAAACCCCTGTCCAATCAGGTGTCAACCATAACAACCCTAAGCAAATTGCTGATGCCTTTAATAATTACTTTACTGAAGCCATCCAAAAACTCCAAGCAAAGGGTGCCACAGAACCAAGAACCAGTAAAACCACAACAGGCACCCAAAGATGCAGGAGGTAATAATAAAACACAAGCCTGTAGTTGTAAGCAGCAGCAGGTTTAATCGCATAAACGCCACACAATACAAAGCGTTTTCGTCCACCAAACTTCTTCAGATGTAAAATGAATGAATGAAGGCTGTGCCTGCGTATGTACCCCTCCCAATTTAATTAATAGTTAAAACAATTGTTTAATTGACACCAGTTAAATCCTGTAACTAAAATATTCGTGACAACCTACCAACTTGCCACAAATACAGATGAAAGTAGATAAAAACATGCACATTTTTAAAAAGAACTTTAAAATAAATATTTGCATACTAAAACCATCACAATGTGTTGGACAGATAAATAAACTTGAATCAAAAAACAACAAAAAGAACTTGCAAAACAATATATGTACTTATTTTATAGTTTTGCAGCTCTCATTTTTAAAATAGGGGCAATGGATATGTATTCATTCAGCCCTGGGAATCTATTGGCTTCAAATAACAACTGCCAAAATATTTCTCTCACCTCTATTCTATCCCCCCCCCACACATTACATTGAACCTTCTCTACAACAAAGAAGCCCCATTTTGCTTGGGGACATGTCAGTGTATGTTTAAAAAAGACATTTTAATGTCTTCGACTCTCCTTTTGAGTTTACAAGTAGTTTTTCCAATGTAAAATGCACCACAGGTTTTACATAGGGCTAAATAAATCAAGCCTTCACTATTACAGTTGGAAAAACTACTACTCTGAATCTGATAGTCTCTTGACAGGATGTGTACAGAATCCTGTCTAAGTATATATGGGCATTGGGTACATGCCTCACATTTGTAGGTTCCCAATTTCTTACATGAAACAATAGAACCATTATGCTCCAGCAAATGCTTGAGGTTCCTGCCTTTTTTATATGTAAATCCTAGGGTGCTGGTAAACAAAACGTCCAACTCTGAGTAACAACTAAACCTGCTCCAATGTTGAGTAATAATGTTTTTAACCCTAGAGGTATTCTGATTATAAAACATCACATAATTACCCCCAAGGTTTCTTGATTTCATCCCTGGTAACGTCACCCCTGGTTGTTGTGTGGTACCCTGCACATTTATTGGTACTATCACACTTGTATCTCCTGTTCCCAAAATAGGGGCAAACCTATCCTTTCTCCCATTCTTTACTTCCTCCAATACCTCATCAATTAAATAGTTAGGATACTTCCTAGATATAAACATTTCTTTGACTCTCTGACTTTCATCGAAGCCCAAGTCCAAAGAGGTCATCCTACAACTACGGACAAAGTGTCCCTTGATAATACTTCTCTTCTGTTTAAACGGATGAGAACTAGTGAAATATAAGTATGAATTAGAAAAGGTTTCCTTTCTATATACATTAGATGTAAACTGCTGCCCTAGGACATCTTTTTTAATAGTGATGTCCAGAAAGTTCATATAGACTTGTGTAATATGGGAAGTAAATTTCAAAAAATTAGTGGTATGGTTTAGATAGTCTATAAATTCTGTTAACCTTTCCATACTACCTTTTCCAAAAAATGCAAATGTCATCCAGGTAATGTTTATAATATACCCAATATTGTGCGTATTCAGACTGAAACACAAACTTCTCTTCCCAAACCATGAGCACAATGTTGGCATAAGTAGGGGCACAACTTGCCCCCATGGCCACTCCCTGGATCTGTTTAAACAGCTCACCCTCAAAAAATATAAAGTTGTATTTCAATACCAAATCCATCAACTCTGTATAAACCAGAAAAGTATTGTGGTCAAATTTTTCATGTTGGTGAATGGCATCCTGGAACCATTCTGACCCTGTAGAATGTGGAATCACATTAAATAAATCATGAATATCAAGGGTTACAAATATTAAGGAATCAGAATACATGTTCCTATTAATGCTTCTCAAAAATTCCCAGGAGTCCTTAAGTATACCATTGGCCCTAACCCAAATATCTTTTAATTTTATATCCAAAAATGTGGCCAAAGGATGGGTTCTAGAGCCATTGGCTGCCACAATGGATCTCGGGTGGATCCTGCACACTTTTATGTACCTTGGGTATCCTGAAAATAGCAGGGATACGGGGTCTGTCCACACTGAGATACTTAAAAGTGTCCTGGTTTATAAAACTCATTCAGCATGGAGATAAAATTGTCATTCAGCATGTCCTGTAAAACCAAATCAGTCTTCCGGTATGCTAAGTTAATCTCATTCTTGGATACCCTAACATACCTGTTGGTATCATTAAGCATATCCATCATCTTACTGGAATACAAAATACTGTCCATGAAGACCACCCCTCCACCTTTATCGGGTTGCATCACCCTCAGGTATCTATTTTCTTGAATAGATTTGAGAAGTAACTTTTCTTCTCTAGTCATGTTAAATTTACCATGCCATCCACCCCTGTAAACATTCCTGATTTCTTCTTCGACCTCCCTTTCAAAATTTTTTAGCTGGGGGGTGTATAGGGGGATTATAGGTACTAGATCTTCTAATACCACTATTAGTACCACCATCCTGTTGCCCCTGAAACATAATGTCTAAATTATTTTTCCGTAGAAAAATCCTCAAGTCTATTAAGCTGTTCACTAAATTGCCCCCTGTAGAGGGGATGAATTTAAAACCTTTTGAAAATAAAAGAAAATGTTTCCTGTCACTCTCCTCACTGCTGTAATTGTAAATTTTAAAGTCATGTAGGGTGTGACATAGTCCACCCACAGTAATATTCCCTGTACTCCAGTGGTCCAACATGTTGGCTAGTCCCCCTTCCTGGCTACCACTCTTATTTATCTTGTGCACGTTTTGGAATATTAATGAGGGGTCGTTGTATAATAGGCTAATAACCACCAGGGCCTTTATAAGCAGATACCCTGGTTCATACATTCATAGATGTATACTAGGCTAATAACCACCAGGGCCTTTATAAGCATATTCTCTGGTTCATACATTCATAGATGTATACTAGGCTAATAACCACCAGGGCCTTTATAAGCAGATACTCTGGTTCATACATTCATAGATGTATACTAGGCTAATAACCACCAGGGCCTTTATAAGCATATACTCTGGTTCATACATTCATAGATGTATACTAGGCTAATAACCACCAGGGCCTTTATAAGCATATACTCTGGTTCATACATTCATAGATGTATACTAGGCTAATAACCACCAGGGCCTTTATAAGCAGATACTCTGGTTCATACGTTCATAGATGTATACTAGGCTAATAACCACCAGGGCCTTTATAAGCGTATATTCTGGTTCATACATTCATAGATGTATACTAGGCTAATAACCACCAGGGCCTTTATAAACAGATACTCTGGTTCATACATTCATAGATGTATACTAGGCTAATAACCACCAGGGCCTTTATAAGCAGATACCCTGGTTCATACATTCATAGATGTATACTAGGCTAATAACCACCAGGGCCTTTATAAGCAGATACTCTGGTTCATACATTCATAGAAGTATACTAGGCTAATAACCACCAGGGCCTTTATAAGCACATACTCTGGTTCATACATTCATAGAAGTATACTAGGCTAATAACCACCAGGGCCTTTATAAGCGTATATTCTGGTTCATACATTCATAGATGTATACTAGGCTAATAACCACCAGGGCCTTTATAAGCAGATACTCTGGTTCATACATTCATAGATGTATACTAGGCTAATAACCACCAGGGCCTTTATAAGCGTATATTCTGGTTCATACATTCATAGATGTATACTAGGCTAATAACCACCAGGGCCTTTATAAGCAGATACTCTGGTTCATACATTCATAGATGTATACTAGGCTAATAACCACCAGGGCCTTTATAAGCAGATACTCTGGTTCATACATTCATAGATGTATACTAGGCTAATAACCACCAGGGCCTTTATAAGCGTATATTCTGGTTCATACATTCATAGATGTATACTAGGCTAATAACCACCAAGGCCTTTATAAGCATATACTCTGGTTCATACATTCATAGATGTATACTAGGCTAATAATCACCAGGGCCTTTATAAGCATATACTATGGTTCATACATTCATAGATGTATACTAGGCTGATAACCACCAGGGCCTTTATAAGCATATTCTCTGGTTCATACATTCATAGATGTGTGCTAGGCTAATAACCACCAGGGCCTTTATAAGCATATACTCTGGTTCATACGTTCATAGATGTGTACTAAGCTAATAACCACCAGGGCCTTTATAAGCATATACTCTGGTTCATACATTCATAGATGTGTACTAAGCTAATAACCAGCAGGGCCTTTATAAGCATATACTCTGGTTCATGCATTCATAGATGTATACTAGGCTAATAACCACCAGGGCCTTTATAAGCCTATATATATATATATATATATATATATATATATATATATATATATGCAGTAGAGGTTATGTTGTGGGGGGTATGTTAGTTTGGGCATTACTGTCTGTCAGTATCTATCATAGACTTGAGTGGCGGACTGGGGTGAATTTCCAATTTCCCATCCATTACTCAAGGGTATGCTTAAACAGGTTTAGTGATGGACTTCACATGGATGAGAGCCTGTCCCAGAGCATGGGGATCCGTTGAGACACATATTTTTCCCGCCAACATGTCTCATTTATGTCACAAGCAAAGCTTGAATCCTTGGATCTAGTGGTTCTAATGCCGTTCATTTTGCAGATGTGCTAAAGGTCCTTCATAGCTAGATCTGAGGATGCCTTGTATGCCAGGCATAGTTCACCTCTTAGTAACCTATAGAAGGCCAAGTATATAGTTGGGGATTTAACGCCATCTGTATCGGACAATGTGTTTATACCTTGATTCTCCTGGAAAGGAACCTTTGTGTGTGCCAACTTTTCCATATGTCTGCTTAGTACATGCCGAAGAGGGCATTATACTCAGTGATGGGCCTGATAAGGGCCAAATAAAGTGGCACTGTGACTTCCTTGGACAGGGATGCATGCCCTTACTTACAGGTTGGATGACATTGAATGATTTTCTTATTACACTGGCCTTGTGTTTTTCAAATGCCAGATTGCTGTCTATATATGTTCCCATATTCCTGACTACCAGGTCAACTCTTAGGGTGTCTTATAGATGGAGTGAGTAACCTGGATGGCAGTTTTCCCAAAAGGCACTCTAATGCATTTCATTCCATTGAGTTTTAATCTGTGACTTTGGCACTAGTTATTTTTCTTTGTTAGACCCTCTTTTATAAGATGTTTGTGTCATAGGAGGAATCTGTGATAGCTCCCCGTTTGCAGTTATCTGCAAACTTGGTCAGCCAGAGGCCCTTGACATTTGCCTTTTCCTTTGGGAAATAGATGCCAAATAGGAGTGATCCCAGCACGGAGCCCTGCGGTACCCCACGGGTTAATGGTCTCTTAGTGGAGATGGTCTCACCAGTCTTGACTTCCTGGGTCCTGCCTGTGAGCCAGCTGGCAATCCACCGACTTATGTAGGGGTTTATACCTAGTTCATTGAGTTTGTCATCTACACCCAAGGGGAGTATTGTATCAAACACGAGGTCCAGGTAGATGATATGTACTGTTTTCCCCTCATCCATTGCCTTGGTGACATTCTCAAAGACATCCACCAGCTTTAGTAGGCATGACTTTCCCTTGACAAAGTCAAATCAGGCTGGGTTCAGTGTCTGAAGGTTGCCTATGTCTTTATTGATCATTTTCATAATAATTTGTTCCATGGCTTTGCATATTAGACTCATCAAACTAATAGGTCTGTAGTTTCCAGGGTTGGTTGATGGTTCACTCTTGTGAAGTGGGATAAAAGCTACAGTCTTCTATTTTCATTGAATAAAGCCTGTTTTGAAGCTATAGTTAAAAAGTGATACAAGTAGTCCTGATATGTCATGGTTCATAGGTTGGTACTAGGCTATCAGCCCTAGGGCCTATACAAGCCTAGCCATAACAATTCCATGGCTATTTCTTCCCACACTATTTACTTCCCTGGACCTCTGTCTAGCAGGGCGACTGACGTGATCCCCAGGATGAATTTCCTTTCTCCCATCCAATCGTCAAGGTTCCTTTTGAAGAGGACCAAAGAGGCACTTTGCTTGACATGTATGGGCAATCTGTTCCAGAGTCTGGGGAGTCTCTGGGTCAGGAACCTATCCCTCCAGCAAGTTTTGTTTATTGTGATGACAAGGTTTAGATCCATGGAGCATGTGGCTCTGAGAGGTTGGGATTTCTTTAAGTGTAGCATGTCCAACAGCTCTGGGTTTGACATGGCCTTGTATGTTAAGCAAAGATCGCCTCTGAGTAGACGATATGCGACAGAGTATAGCTGGAGTTTTTTAAGGCGGTCAGCGTAGGGCATCTGCTTTAGGCCTGTGATTCTTTTAGTGAGGTATTTCTGTGGCCTTTCCAGTTGTTGCAGATGTCTTGAGAGGTACATACCAAATGGGGTGTTGTATTCTATAATGGGTCTATAGAGGGATAAGTACAGTGGGACAATGACCTCCTTTTTTCTGGATGAAAATCCCTTAGTGATGAGGTGTGCCACATAGAAGGATTTCCTGACTATTGTGGCGATGTGGTTATCGAAGGTGAGACCGCTGTCCACCTGTGTCCCTAAGTCTCTTATCACACTTTCGGTGTTTAGTGTACTGCCACCTATATGGTAATTCACAGATACATGTTTTTTCCCAAAGGGGATAACTATACCTGTTTAGGAGGAGGCATCCCGCGATATTGTTTGGATACAATGAGGCTGTGTTTTTGGCCATAATGAGTGCCAATAGGACCTGCTCCCTGTTAATAACTGGGGGTTATGCAAGCAGGTATTTGATGGGAGGGGGAGGCAGGGGTAAAGTGGGGGGAGGTTGATCTGAATTTGTCAGCTAGCAGATTTGCTATGTTGCTGTGCTCACTGAAGATGGTAACGTTGACCACAAGTTTGGCGCACTGATGTGTGCTGCCTTTGAGGTTTTGGACGTACCTGTGGAAGGCCTCGGGGTTGTCTTTAGCATGTGAGGCTATCTTGACCTCATAATTGGCCTGGTTGGATTTCATTAGGCCTCTTAATCTCCTGTTTAGTTTAATTAGAGAGCTCCTAGCATTTCAGGAGTTGCTGTTCTTGATTTTAGTCATGTTTTTGTTTTCCTTAGGACTCCACCAGTTTGCTTTTGATTTGTTTTTAGAGTTTGTTTTGGGCTTACTTCTGGTAGGTCCAGCAGCTTCTATACAGCTATTTGCATTGTTGTACAGGGTCTCTGAACAATTCCCCATAGATTGCTGTGGGTTTGAGTTTGGGAGGGGCATTGAATTTTGACAGAGTGGGATGTAGTTTTCTTTGGAATAGTTAGTAACTGTTACAGGGTTTGCTGGGGTTATTGATTTTTATTTCAAAGGAGACAACTTTGTGGTCTGACCAAACCATTGAGGATGTGACGTGGTGGGGGGCAGTGCTGTCTCATATTGGTGAGTACTAGGTCCAGTATGTTTGAATCTCTGGTGGGTGTGCACACTATCTGGTCAAGTGTATTTGTGTTATGTCCAGGAATTGTGCCTGTGAGTATAAGGCAGTTTATGTTTTCCAGTCTGCAGAGGGGTAGTTATTGTCCCATGAATAGGATACTTGGTTTAATGGTGAGTATTTCCAGTACATCTAGGTACAAGCTATGGGATTCTAGGGACATATAGAGTGACTTACATCTTGTTTTAATATGGTATGGGACTTTATCTATGGTGATTTGTACTTAGATAAATTCCAGGACATCATCATGTTTAAGCAACGTAGAGTTAAAGCTTGCTGCTAATACAGTTTGAGACTCCACCTTTTGTCCCTGTCTGTAAAGCTAATGGTCTAAATGTGTGGAAGACACTGCCGGAGTACTTTCTGTGGATTTAAACCATGTCTTGGTAATGGCACAGATGTCTATATTCTGAGGAGAGCTTATAGGATGTGGAATTCTTTGTTGAGGATCCTAACACTGAGCAGCAATACCTTTAGGTTTCCTTGGGTTTTATTTGTTATGTTAGTAGGTTTGTCAATTTGGAATTGCTTAAAAAAGGCTCTAATGAGGCAGATAATGTTTTAACAGATATTTTGAAGCCTAGTGGAGACAGGCACAGATCATACTTTGCAAAGCAATGCAGTTTGTTAACCAAGTCTTCCCAGATGATAAACATTGAATAACCCTGGAAAAAAACACCAGAAACTAAGTTAATTATTGAAGTCACTCATTGTTTTGTTCGTATTGTGGCATCATCCATGGTGCAGGTAGAATAATGCTCAATGCATACCTGCATGAAACACATATTCGGGGAGACTAACAATGTGTTTCTTCATATAGTCCACGGAAGTACATCTCAGGTCATTAATGCCCACATGGAATATTACAGAATCATACTGATGCCTGTGGTGTAGTGAACTGAGTGCATGTGTAACTTGGTGGGTCCTGGCTGCAAATAACTGTTATCTTATTTTTGTTTAGTCTAGTGAGTGGAGCATGTATGTGTCATACAATGGAGCCCCATGTGGCATGAGCCCTGGATAATGTGTTTGCTTCCCGTATGGGCTTTACTCTTGGGGCTGCACTGAGTGAAGGTGTATGTGTGGTCTTTGGTGTTGCGTTTGGTGAGTGCTTTATTGATAATTGAGGATAAGAGTTGACGTTTATAGGTTTAGGAGATCTTTGAGATTTGGGAAGATTAATTTTTAGTACCTCAGATAAGAAGAAGGCAGTTCCTTCTTCTGCAGAAGAAATTCTGTTTGAATATGCTCAGGAAGGATTTGATTATGGTACTCAGATTTCCTTCACTGTAGCCTGTGAGTCAGAATCTGAGAATATCCTTTCCACATTTTTCTCAAATGAGTTAATCTCCTTTTGTGATAGTATTTCTAAAATAAAAGATTTCTTCAAAGGGAAATGAAAAAAGGCACGATTTTGAAGTGCCTGATACATAGGTCACCTTTGCAGTAGCTTAAGTTATATGGATCTTGCCATTGTAACCATCCAGCTTTACATTGTTTTGGATCCCTTTCATATGCCCCAGTTGTCAGAAGCTCACACAGAGCTGCTATAAAAGTACAGCTGGAGTACAAAACTCTAGAGGTTTTTTGCTGCCAAAGTAACAACAGGTAAGTTTCCCACTGGGGAAATCCTTCTAATGTTTTGTTGTTTTATGAAAAAAAATAAGCTTTTTTAATCAGACTTTATTGTGTTTTGCTTATGTAAATGCTTGTTTCAACTTTGTGTGAGGAAAGTGCCATTTCTGACTTAAAATATTTTATGTTTCTGCATTTCTGTTGTATTTGGGACAAGACCCTGTGCTTGTGGGGGGGCTGTCAGTAATTTACTTACTTCAGAGCCACTTGTTTTCTACTTTACATTTTACTGAATTGTTCAGGCTGCAGTTCATGCTTTTACAACTGTTCCTTGGCTTGAGTATGAAGTTACCTTTGGTCCTCGCAGTTATACCTTCTCCTGACTGCAAGAAAAAGAAAGGTGTTAAATAGTCATTGCATGTCAGGATGACTCCAGTCATGCCTCAGCCACTGGTGGGTGGCCATTTGTTGTTCCTAAGACCACTTTTTTCCCCCCATTCCTTTTGGTGTAGCACTTGCAGCCAACGAAGACCAGAAGATAAACATATCTTCTGAGGGGGAGGGGGCTGGCATAATGTTTAAAGTGTTCACCTTACAGACACAAGGTGCAGGGTTCAATTCTCACATGGGGTAATTGGCTAGGCTTAAAATGACCCACAGGGGCAGTTAGCCTAGTACTAACCTATGAACATCCTCTGTGGCTCTTGGGATGCCCTTGGTGGGCCAGGGAAAGGGGCACTTTTGTTGGGATCAAGGGAAGGGGTTAGTGAAGGGTCTTTACGTAACAGGCCTGAGGATGTTAAAGTTGAGATTGGTATGCCTGATAAGGGTCAGCAGTGGTCATTGAAAGTGTGCTTAGTGAGAAAACTGCTCATTCTCACATCATTATTTTTATGGATAGGGATGATTTACTGAGATTTGCAACAGAACTTATCTTTGCCTTCTCCTTTTCTTTAGATTCTTCAGGCACTAAAAGGAAAAGGGTTCCTTTTTTCTGACAAAGGTATTCAGTCAGAACAGCAAATATTACAAGGAGATATTTGTGAGTAAGGAATTTCTTCACAGTCTGAAGACTGATTCTGAGGAAAGTATCTCATCAGATCATCCCAGGAGGTATCTTTTACTGACACATAATCTAAGATGAAGGTGGTCTTTCAGTGAAAGCACAATGAAACTGCTATGTCATGGCACAGAGAATGAATTATTAGTTCTTAGAAAAACAGGTGCCAAAAACTGTTGATGTTAAGTTGTCTATCTCGCCTTCATTCTTGCTGGATGGGTTCGGAGCCGACCTCGGCTCCGACTCGGCCACTCTAAAAGCTCGAGAGTTGGTTCCACCGGCTCGAGGCTCCCCTTATATCCCACAATGCTAGGCGTGAGTTACCTCAGATCTCGTTTGCCGCTACAGCTATCGAGACGTGTTGCTTCACCGGCTTCAGGTTAGTGTAGGAACTAGTTTTAAAAGTTGAGTTTAAACCCTTAATTTAGTTTTCCTTACAGTTTCCCCTTACCTTTAAGGTCTTTTATCCCTTTAATCTAGTTTTTCTTTAATTTTTTACCTAAGAACTTATAGTTCTTCCCTTAGGCCTTCGGGTCCTCCTATTCCCTTAGGTGTGTGTGTTTTGTAGGGAATTTATACATTAAACAACTAAATTCTTAGTTTAATTTCTGTTTTTAGTTTTTTAAGTGTAATCGGTGTGCTTGTGTTTGTGTGTGGTTACACTTGTTCCTTGTCATGTCCAAGGATTCGAAGGTCTCAGGCTTCAAGAAGTGTGACTCGTGCTGTCAGAAAATGTCTGACAGACGGTCACACTTGTGTGTACTGCCTGGGACCTTTACACCTGCAGGACTCTTGTGCTGTTTGCCATGGCTTCAGCCCCAGAGTCCTGCAGGAAAGAAAAAATAAACTTATTTTAAGAGGTTTACTTAAGCCTGAGGGTTCCCTTACTGTTCCTTCGGGAAAACCCTCCAAGGCTTCTAGGTCTTCGGCTCCAGCATCTGAGCCGAGACCTAAGGCTTCGAAACCTCCGTCTACATCGGCTCCGGCTGGAGCCGATGAGTCTCAGACTGTAGTTTCTGTGGTTTCCTCGGCTCCGGCTGGAGCCGAGGTATTGGAAATTCCTTTGTCGGTTCCGACTAGACCCTCGGAACCGACATCTAGAAAGAGGTCCAGGTCACCGTCCCTTGGCTCCGTTCATTCGGCTCCAGCATCTCCCTTGCTGTCTGAACGGAGCCATAGATCTCACTCCTCTAGGTCATCGAGGCTTTCGGACCATGACCTTCAGAGGGTAGTGAGTCGACTTCTTAAGTCCGAGGCACTGGCCCAAATGCTTCAGAGCCCGACTCATCAGTCGATGCCTGACCCTGTCCCCCATTATGTTCCTCCTCCGACTCCGTTGAGCTCGGAGCCGGCGTTGAACCGAGACTGTGGTAGCCGGAGCCGATACAGATGTCTTCGGCTCCATCGCGCTCCGATTTCTTCCTTAGAAGAATCTCGGCGCCGACTTCCTCGTCGGCTCCGAGGGTGAGTGGCATCGGACCCTTGTCCGACCCGCTCTCCCTCTCGGAGCTTCGGCGCTGGTGAGTTCGGCTCCGACATCGCCTCGAGCCATCACTGTCGGTGCCGAGGAGGTTTTAGCTTCGGAGCGGGACCTCTTGCTCTGCCTGACAAGGGTGCGTTCGAGGTCATGCGGAGTGTGTTGGAACCTGGTTCAACTCCACAGTCGGCTCCGTCCGCCCCTCCCTCTTAGGTGCCTCAGGTCAAGTCGACTCACTCCCTCATTTCAGACCGCAGAGAGCCAGCTCCTCAGGAATCCCCTGTGGGGATCTCATCCTCTTCCGAGGCCTCTCCTGATTTGGCAGAAGAGCCCCCTCGGAAGAGAAAGTGTAAGAGGAAACACATAGACTCACCTGAGTCCGTCACCTCTGACACAGATTTAGAGGATTCCGAGGGTTCCCCCCGTTCCCCTTCTGAAGATGTCTCATTTGCAGACATTCTAGAAATCCTCAAGCAGAGGGGAAATTGGCCAGTCCTCAACCCTTCGGAGGATGAATCTGTGTACCTTGAGGCGTTTGGCTCTCGCCCTTCCACCTCCTGGGTGTCTCCCTTGACCCCTCATGCAGGTGGTAGCAAAAAAGGCATGGACGGCTCCTGATTCAGTGGACCCCACTCCCAGGAGACCCTCAAAATTTATCACGGCACCAACAGATAAACAATTTCTGACAAAAGGAATTTCTGTGGATGCTATGGTGGTTGCTGCTGCCACTAAGAAGGAACTAGCTGATCCTTCAGTGCCTGTCCATCCACCTAACAAGGAATCTAGGTCTATGGACAGGTACGGGAAGCGGATGTTCTCGTCAGCGACCTTTGCTATGCGTTCGCTGAATTACCTATGCCATTTTACTCATCTTCAAAGGGACTTGATCAAAGAAGCGAGTGACATGTTGAAGGATCCTACGGCTGCGGGTTTTCAGGACAAGATGAACACTCAGCTGGCTACCCTGAACTCCATAGCTAACTCCTCCATGCGCCTCCTCTCATGCGGCTGATGGAGCGAGCAGGGCCGCAGGGACAGGTGTGGCCTTACGCAGGCATGCCTGGATGCGGCTATGCAACTTTGCGGACCCCTTTAAAACGTCATTCACTAATTCCCCATTTGATGGATCATCTCTTTTTGGTCCTCAAGTGAAAGAAACCTTGACTAGGTGCGAGACAGATGGCAAGACTCTTTCTGCCGTCGGAGTCCGTTTCTCCACTCCTTCTAGGCCTTACCCCAAAGGCCAAAAAAGTGGAAAAATATGGTTCCGAAAACAATCTCAAGGGACTTCGCCTGACGCACAGAGTCGGTTCCCCGCCAGAGGCAGAGGGGGGAACAACAATGGTAGACGTCGCCCTAGAGGCAGGGGGGGTCCACAGAACCAGGGCAATCGAGAAGCCTTCTCTGATAAGCCTTTTCAGCATCCCCGAGGTGTTGCCCGACTGCCCACCTTCGGAGGCAGTCGGGGGAAGATTGTCTCTGTACCCAGGAGCCTGGCTATCCCTGACTCAAGACAAATGGGTACAGTCCATCATTTCCGAAGGCTATTCCATTCCCTTCGTTCGCATTCCAAACCAATCAAAAAAATCCCTTCCAGATGTTCCACCCGCTCAAAGGGATCTTGCAGCTTTGGAAATTTCAAAGCTGCTTGCAAAAAGAGCAATTCAGCCAGATGTTATGTGATCCTATCTCGCCTACATTCTGACTGATGGGTTCGGAGCCGATCCCTCGGCTCCGACTCGGCACGCTTATGCCAAAGAGCGAAGTCTCTTATTGGCTGAGCTTACTATATCCCAGGATACACCACTACCAGTCCCCCAGATCTCGTTTGCCGCTAACCTGCGAAGATGTGGTCTCGAGCTGGCTGAGCTGAGTAGTAATTTACTAACTTTTTCTGTCAGTTTTTTGCTGTTTTTGTCTTAAAAAGCTGTTTTAACGGCTATTCTTCTCTTTGTGTGTGTTTGGGTTTGTTAAAGACTTGTTGTGTGATTGGGTTGAGTTTGGTTTAGGCCCCCCTTCATCTAGGGCCTTCCCGGTCAGTCAACCCTCCTAAAACCTTACAAGGTTTCAAAGTTCCTTGTCATTTGCGCTTTTAAGCGATAACTGTAAGCCTATATTTAGGCGGTGTCAATCAGAAAGTCAGTAATTGTATTTTTTCCTGTCAAAGATTACTGAAATTGTCTTACCATAATGTCTCAGAATCCTAGGCCTTCGGGCTTTAAAAAATGCACAAAATGTAGTTTCAAAATGTCCATCACAGACGATCACTCGCTCTGTGTGTATTGTTTGGGTGCAAAACACTTACAGGAGTCATGCAGCGTATGTCACGCTTTTTCCTCAAGGGTCCTCCAGGAGAGGAAAAATAAATTGATTCTTAAGGGGTTAATTAAACCTTCCTTTGAAGAAGCCTTGGCATCCTCTCCTTCTCCGGCTAAAAAGAAAAGGGTGTCGGTTCCGACCAGTCCGTCGGATCCGACCGCCAAAAGACATAGGCAGGCCTCTCCTTCGGCTCCAAGGACTTCGGAGCCGAGGTCGGAACGGTCTGCCTCGATGCCACCAGTCTCGACTCCTCTGGCTTCGGAGCCGATGGCTGGGGCATCGAGAGGCGGGTCACCTTCGTCGGCTCCACTGGTCTCGGAGCCGACAAGGGTCGCTCGCTCAGACACTTCCTCCTCGGCGCCGAAGTCCACCTCGGCACCGATGGAATCTGGTGTGTGTATTCCTTCGGCGCCGATAGTCATCGAGTCACCTCGGAGCCGGTCCCCTAGTCCTTTGGGGCCGTTGGAGAGGCCGTCTCGAACCCGTTCAGTTTCCTCTCGGTCTTCGAGAATGTCAGATTCTGATATAGACAGGGTGCTCCAAAGACTGTTCCAGTCCCCAGTCTTCCAAAAATTTGTTTCGGTTCCGACCCAGTTGGCTTCGAGCCGATGACCCTGGCCCACCCATTGCCATTCCTCCTCCGACTGCTTCGCTCCGGAGCAGGTGCTGTTGGAGCGGTGGAGATCTTAGGGTCGGCTCCGACCCTTACTCCAACCCGGCCTTCGGGTCCGAGTTTGGTACACGGACTTCTTCGGCTGGACCCGGGGTGATGTTTGGGACCTATGCTGGTTCCGAGCCTCCCCTCGGTGCTTGGCTGCGGGACTTCCGTCGGCTATCATGGCTCGGGACCGGACACTCCCAGGATTCTGGGGTCCGGCTTTCAGAGCCATGAGGAGTGCCTTGGCCAAGTCCTCTTGCCATCTCTCCGGCTTTACCGGCACCTTCCTGGGCGTGGAGACTGGGTCTTTGGCAGTTCCCCTGTCCGTAGTCAGCGGAGCCCCTGGGCCTGAGGTTACCCCCATTGGGGGTTCCCCTCCTCCTGAGGGTTCTTCGGAGTTGTCTTCGGAGGAACCCCCAAGGAAGAGATCGTGCAAGAGGAAGCACGTGGACTCCCCCGAGTCTATTACATCGGACACTGATCTTGATGATGCAGAGGGGTCCCCAAAGTCGTCCTCGGATGATGTCTCATTTGCAGACATCTTAGAGATCCTCAAACAACGAGGCGGCTGGATATCCAAACCCCCCTCTGCTGATGAGTCAGTGCTCCTCAAGGCCTTTGGGGCTCAGCCCTCCGCCTCCTGGGTGCCTCCGCCCTTCGACGAGCTTCTGGATTTAGTTTGTCAAAGGGAGTGGGAACATCCAGATACCGTGGAACCAGTCCCTTCTCGTCCAAATAAATTTTGTCTGCTCCCCGAGAAGGAGTTCCTCACTAAAGGCGTGGCTGTAGATGCCATGGTGGTGGCATCTGCTACACAACAGGACGTGGCAGAGGCTTCAACGTCCGTCCATCCTCCTAATAAGGAGTCTAGGAGTATGGACAGGTACGGGAAGCGCACCCTGACTTCAGCGGCCTTTACTTTAAGGTCTCTGAATTATTTGGCACATTTTACCAGGCTTCAGAGGGATCTGGTCAAGGAGTTGTCAGATTCCTCTCGGTAACCTACCTGAGCAGCTAGCCCAGTCGGTTAGCTCTCAGTTGGCTATCCTTACGTCAATTTCTAACTCGTCCATGAGGCTCATTTCCTATGCGGCCGAAGGCGGGTAGAGCGCAGGCACAGGCGTGGCTCTACGGAGACAAGCCTGGCTCCGCTTGTGTCAGTTCGGAGGCCTTCAAGTCTTCCTTCGACCGCTCCCTTTGATGGGTCCTCCTTGTTTGGACCCAAGGTTAAAGACACCCTTACCCGCTGTGAGCAAGAGGGAAAACTTTATCTGCCGTAGGTGCCCGTTATTCCACTCCCTTCGGCCTTACCCCAAGACTAAAGGAGGGGGAAAATGTGGTTCCAAATCTCGTAAGTTTTTCCCCAACAGCAGGAAGATTCCCTTCCAGAGGCAGAGGACGGGAAATTTTTCAGGAGACGCCGTCCCAGAGGCGGCAGAGGGCCCGCAATTCTGGAGACCATGAGTCCTTTCGTGGCTCTTCAGCCTCCCACACATCATGAGGGATTGCCCGGCTGTGCTGCTCGAGCCAGTCGGGTGTCGCTTGCCAAGCACCTAAAAGCCTGGGAGTCAATCACTCAGGACAGATGGGTGCTTCGGATCATTGCCGGAGGTTACACCATCCCATTCACATACTCCCCACCGTCCAAAAATCCCGGACCCACCACCCAGTCAAAGGGAAATGGCAGCCGCAGGACCCTTAAAGCTGCTAGAAAAGGAGTCATCCAACTGGTCCCCACAGACCAGATCGGATCAGGAAATTACTCCAGGTTCTTTTTAGTGCCAAAAGACAGGGGACCTGAGACCAATATTGGATCTCAGCAGACTGAACCAATCCGTCACGAAATCCAAATTCGAATGGTCACGTTACAATCCATTCTCCCATTGTTGGAGAAGGATGTTTGGATGTGCTCCATAGACCTCAAGGACGCCTATTATCACATACCGATACATCAGGCGTCCAGGAGGTATCTGCGCTTCAGCCTGGGAGTCAGTCATTACCAATTTTGTGCTCTGCCCTTTGGTCTCACCACAGCCCCCAGGGTGTTCACCAAGTGTTTGGCAGTAGTGACGGCTCACCTGAGAAGTCTTGGATTCCAAGTGTTTCCCTATCTGGACGACTGGCTCCTGACTGCCACCACCAGGCATCTACTAATGGACAACCTCAAAGCCACCATCTCCTGGGTGCTACCCTGGGGATTACATTCAATTGGTCAAAGTCTGTCTTGCTGCCCTCTCAGCATAAGGTTCATAGGAGCAGAGATAGACTCAAGATTGATGCGTCTTTCTTCCTGCGAAAGGATCCAAACTTTACAGGGCCAAGTTCAAGCTCTGATCTCGAGATCCAAAGCCCCAGCCAGGATGGTTCTACAAGTTTTAGGCTCAATGTCTGCCACGGTTCTTTTAGTTCCTCTGGCAAGATTGCACATGAGGATTCTTCAGTGGCTATTGTCAACTCAATGGTCCTTTCAGGATCTTCCTCAATCATCACATCATGATTACGGAAACATGCAAACGGGACCTTCGCTGGTGGCTTCAGACATCCAATCTGAATCAAGGAAGCCCTTTGTTATTCCCTCTCCAGTGGTTACCCTGACGACAGATGCCTCCCAGATAGGGTGGGGGCATTGTCTGGGCAGGCTAGTTCAGGGCTCCTGGCTTCCA
This sequence comes from Protopterus annectens, assembly GCF_019279795.1. Taxonomy (NCBI): domain Eukaryota; kingdom Metazoa; phylum Chordata; order Ceratodontiformes; family Protopteridae; genus Protopterus; species Protopterus annectens. The sequence goes on from NC_056739.1 coordinate 155,378,219, forward strand.
GACGAAGCTCTTCTCCACATCAACGTGTTGGAGATGAGGGCTGTACTTCTATCCCTACAGGCCTTACACAAGTTTCTTCCTCAGGGCATCATCGCCATCCACACAGACAACATGTCGGTGGTTTGGTATCTGAACAAACAAGGAGGGACCAGATCGTACCCCCTTTGCAGAGAGGCCATGAGAGTGTGGGAATGGGCTGTAGCTACCAACCGCTTCTTGGTAGCGACCCACATTCCGGGAAAGTCAAATATATTGGCAGACAAATTGAGCAGGACAATTCTCTCCTCACGAGTGGTCTCTAAACCACACAGTAGCAGCTCAGGTTTTCAGGAGATGGGGGCCGTGCTGCGACCTATTTGCAACTCCACTAAACACCAAGTGCCAAAGGTTCTTCTCCTTGATCCCACATCAGGGAGTACCAGCTATGGATGCTCTAGCACAACCTTGGCCAACAGGGCTACTTTATGCCTTTCCTCCGATTCCACTTCTCTCCAAAGTCATTCAAAAAGCTTCTCAATTGGGGTCCGCAATGATACTGATTGCCCCATACTGGCCTCGTCAGGTATGGTTTCCTTACCTGAAGAAGCATGCGTGGACGATCCGTGGACTTTAGACCTAATTCTGGACCTGCTAATTCATCAGTCGGGACATCAGCATCAGTCCCTTCGATCTTTGAAATTGACAGCTTGGCTCCTCCACTTCCGACTTTAGTCAGAAGTCACACACTAGACCCGGAAGTTGTTCACATTTTATCTTCGCCCACAAACCCACCACTAACAAATTGTACCTCAGTAAGTGGAAGAGGTTTGCTATCTGGGCTCAACTCAAGGGCTTAGACCCTATCACTGCTCCTATCCCAGAGGTTTTGAAATTCTTAACATCCCTGTTTAATCAAGGATCTTCTGTCTCTACTATTAAAGTCCAACTAGCGGCTATCTCTAAATTCCACGAATCCATGGATCCTCCATTGATGAGCAGCAGACTATGCAAAACTTTCATTAAAGGTGCGGGCCTGTTAAGACCCCAGTTTTTCATCCTGCCTCCGTGGGATCTTGATTTGGTGCTTCGCATTAACATCTTCCCCTTTCGAACCGGCTGCTACATGTGAGTTAAAATATCTGTCTTGGAAAACTGCCTTCTTAGTTGCAATTACTTCTGCAAGAAGAGTTTCAGAGCTTCAAGCCCTGTCTATTAAACCACCGTACTTGATTTTCCACAAGGATAGAGTATCACTTAGGCCTAATCCATCCTTTGTCCCAAAGGTCTGTTCTAGTTTCTGTCTCCAACAATCTCTAGAGCTACCAGTTTTCTTCCCAAAATTCTCCAATGAAGCAGAATACACTCTCCATAAATTGGATGTTCACAGGCAATTACGCTTCTATTTAGACAGGACTCAGCAACTTCGTAAGTCAGACCAGTTGTTTGTGTCCTTCTCAGATAATAAATTGGGTCAAACCATCACAAAAGCTACTATCTCCAAATGGATCAGAGATTGCATAACTCAGGCTTATTCTTCTTGAATAAGCAACTTACAACATCTATCAAAGCTCATTCTACCAGAGCTATGGCTACTTCTATAGCTTTTCATTCCAAGCTCGCTATATCGGAGATTTGTGCTGCTACTTGGTCCAATCCGCACACTTTCATTTCCCACTACAAATTGGATGTGGCATCTAAAGGACGAGCATCATTTGGTTCCACGGTACTCAGGAGTGTTTTCCAGTGAGCCACCCAGGATTCAGGTGCTAGGGACGCTGTCCCATCAGTCAGAATGTAGGCGAGATAGGATCACATAACATCTTTTAGTTATGTACTCACCATAACTTCAGATGTTTGGGATCCATCTCGCCTACATTCCTAATACCACCCTCCTTCCCCCTGCCTTGGAGATCAGAAGAGATTGAATGGTTTTGAGTTCTACTGTTTATCTTGTTTCATCTGACGATGTTATATAAGCAGGGCGTGCATTTGTGCATGTATGCGGACAAACTAGATCTGGGGGACTGGTAGTGGTGTATCCTGGGATATAGTAAGCTCAGCTAATAAGAGACTTCGCTCTTTGGCATAAGCGTGCCGAGTCGGAGCCGAGGGATCGGCTCCGAACCCATCAGTCAGAATGTAGGCGAGATGGATCCCAAACATCTGAAGTTATGGTGAGTACATAACTAAAAGTTCCAGCAGACCAGCAAGGATCCGGAATCTACTCCAGGTTCTTTTTAGTTCCAAAGAAAACAGGGGACTGGAGATCAATTTTGGATCTCAGTATCTTGAACAAGTCAGTCAAGAAAACAAGATTTCGGATGGTCACGCTGCAGTCCATCCTTCCCCTATTGGGAAAGGGAAACTGGATGTGCTCTATAGACCTTCAGGATGCGTACTATCACATAAAAATGAACAGACGCTCCAGAAGATTTCTCCGCTTCAGGCTGGGAACCAGTCATTTTCAATTCAGGGCCCTGCCCTTTGGTCTCACCACTGCCCCGGTGTTTACCAAATGCATGGCAGTGGTAGCTTCTCACCTGAGACGCCAAGGATTCCAGGTGTTTCCATATTTGGACGACTGGCTCCTCACAGCTCCCACCAAGCATCTTCTTCTAATGGCCAGGGACTACACCTTTCACATTTGTCAAAATTTAGGCATTTCAATAAATTGCGAAAAGTCTGTTTTGTCGCCTTGTCGTACTATTACCTTCATAGGCAAATCTAGACACAGTCAACATGTCTGCGACTTAACAGATCAGAGAATAACAGACATACACAAACTGGTCTCGCTCCTCTTCAGCAGCAACAGAATCAAAGCCAGGTTAGTTCTGAAAGTGTTGGGGATTATGGCGGCTGCCATACCTCTGCTTCCATTAGCCAGATTCCACATGAGAATCCTTCAATGGATGCTCTTCACGCAATGGTCATACCAGCAACTTCCGATGTCCCACACGATTATGATTACGCAAACATGCAGAAATCATCTTCTGTGGTGGATGTCTTCCCCTCAGCTCTTATTGGGAAGACCCTTTGTTCCTTCCCCTCCGGTTGCTACTCTGACAACGGACGCCTCCCTGATCGGGTGGGGGGGGGCATTATCAGGGCAGAACTGTCCAGGGCACATGGCAACCAGACGAATGCCACTTGCACATAAATGTTCTAGAGATGAGAGCAGTGCTTTTAGCATTGCAAGCCCTTCAAGACTCTCTTCCCTTGGGAACGATAGCAATCCAGACAGACAATATGTCTGTAGTGTGGTATATCAACAAACAAGGCGGAACCAGATCCTACCCCCTGTGTCGAGAAGCACTCAGACTGTGGCAATGGGCGATTTCTTCTCAGTGTTTTCTGATAGCAACGCACATCCCCGGGAAGTCCAATCAAATCGCGGACAAGTTGAGCAGAGCTATCCTCATGCCTCACGAGTGGTCTCTGAAAGACTCTGTTGTGAGAGAAATTTTTCTCAAGTGGGGTCAGCCTTGCTGCGACCTTTTTGCTACTCCCCAAAACAGCAAGTGCAGAGATTATTTCACCCTATTCCCTTTACCAGGCCAACTCAGCAGAGACACTCTAGTCCAAGTTTGGCCCCGGGGACTTCTGTATGCATTTCCTCCCTTCCCACTAATCTCTCAAGTGATACAGAAAGCTATCGCTCAGAAGGCCTCGTTGATCCTCATTGCTCCTTACTGGCCACGACAAGTTTGGTTCCCCTTTCTTCATCATTTTCTGTTGGAGCGACCTTGGCATCTGGACCTAGTTCCAGATCTTTTGATCCATCAGTCGGGTCAGTTTCATCGCTCCCTTCCCTCTCTGAACCTCACTGCTTGGTTCCTCCAGTTCCAACCTTAGCCAGGCTTCCTCAAATATCTCACTCTGTCCGAGATGTTTTGATAGCTTCCCATAAATCTTCCACTCGAAAGATTTATTTGAGTAAGTGGAAACGTTTCGCCTATTGGGCTCAAGGAAGGGACATAGATCCTTTCACTGCTTCCATCCAAATGGTCCTTGATTTCCTAGCTGAACTCTTCCATGCAGGTTCATCTCCTTCTACTCTTAAAGTTCAACTGGCAGCTATTTCTAACTTTCATGTGGGCATTTCAGAGTCTGCCATAATGTCTCACAAGCTTTGCAAAGCCTTTTTGAAAGGAGTTTTTCTACTCAGACCTCTTATAAGAAATCCTCCTCCTCCTTGGGACCTAAATTTAATTCTTAGTTCTTTGATTCTTCCTCCTTTTGAACCTGCAGCCTCCTGTTCTTTAAAATTGCTATCATGGAAGACTCTCTTTCTGGTAGCTATTACTTCAGCTAGAAGAGTTTCAGAACTTCATGCACTCAGCTGTCGACCTCCTTATCTGTTGTTCCATAAGGACAGGGTATCTTTACGAACCAACCCGTTCTTTTTACCTAAGATAGCCTCGGCGTCTAACCTTAATCAAAGCATTGATCTCCCTGTGTTTTTTCCAGAATATTCTAATAGGTCTGAACAAAAATTGCATTGGCTAGATGTTCATCGTCAGTTAAGGTACTATTTGGATAGAACCAAACAATTCAGAAAATCTGACCAGCTGTTTGTCTCCTATGCAGAAGGCAGAAAGGGACTTTCAGTTTCAAAGGTATCATTATCTAGATGGCTAACATCTCTGATTTCCCTTGTTTATGAAATTAGACACCAAAAGCTGCCTAACAAACCTAAAGCCCATTCCACCAGAGCTTTGGCTACTTCTATAGCCTTCCAAGACAGACTGCCTATTGACACCATTTGTGCAGCGGCTACTTGGGCTACTCCTCACACTTTCATTTCTCATTATAAGTTGGATTTAGCTTCTAGGCATAGAGCTAACTTTGGTTCCACTGTTCTCAAGAGTCTGTTCCGTTAGGCCACCCGGGACAAGGTGCTAGGGACGCGGTCCCATCCAGCAAGAATGAAGGCGAGATAGACAACTTAACATATAGAAGTTATGTTCTTACCATAACGTTCCATGTTAGTTGTCTTCTTCTCGCCTTCTTCTTGCCCCACCCTCCTTCCCCCTGGCCTGGACAGACCTAGAGGAGTTTTGATTGTGACCTCTCTTTCTACCACCTCTTACTTTAGGTATATGCTACTGTGCATATTTTCCTGGATCAGGATGTACGTCACCCTTCTCTTCTCCCTGGTTTATAGAGGTGGACTTTGTTTATAGTTATTCTGTTACTATTATAAGCTGGGCCTAGCTTACAAACGAGATCTGAGGTAACTCACGCCTAGCATTGTGGGATATAAGGGGAGCCTCGAGCCGGTGGAACCAACTCTCGAGCTTTTAGAGTGGCCGTGTCGGAGCCGAGGTCGGCTCCGAACCCATCCAGCAAGAAGAAGGCGAGAAGAAGACAACTAACATGGAACGTTATGGTAAGAACATAACTTCTGTTTATCCCTCCTGTGTTGCCTGCTTTAGAAAATGGCTTTCTCATGGCTGGTACTTTACCTGATAGACTTCTATTTCCAAAAAGTCAAATAGGTTATATAATGTTTCCTAGACACACAAATACTTGTTTTCTAACTTGGTAGCAGATCCAGCAATTATTTTTTTTAAATCTGCAGCTGCTAAACAGGTTTCTGCTGCTAACTCCATTCCTCTGACAAGGATGCAGAAGCAGTAGAAAGATTGGGGAAGAAAGTTAATTCTTCCATTACTTCAAGTTTCAGGATATTAACTGCCAAGCTCATGTTAAAAATATCTTTTAATTTAATGGTTAATTTTCCTTCTTCTGAGGTAAAAAATTAAATTAATTAACTACTTATGTGACAGCTGTTTAGCTGACTAAACATATTTTAAACTGTACATGTGACACTAATAAGTCTTCTTCCAGAGCTGCTACCTTGGGTTCAGTTTTAAGGAGACTGGCTTGGCTCCATTCTTAAGACCTCTGCTGAGGATATTATATATGAACTATTAAATTCTCCTTTAGATAAAGAGGCTATGTTTGTCCCTTCTGCAGCTGCAGTGGATAAATGGGGAATATTGATTCAACGAGTGCCAACAATTTTTCAGCCACCCTCCTTCAGAACAAATACTGATTTTCCCTTTGCAGCTTCCTTTTCCAACAGACAATTTAAACAGCAAAATGACAAAAAATAGGCCTTTAAAAATCAGTGACAAAGCGTCTCAGAAAAGAAAGGAAAAGCCCTTAAAAGCTAAAACCAGCACTTCCAGTCAGTATGACTATCCCTTTGTCTGGGTTCTTTTCCTCTCCAACTCAGGCAACCATTCAGTGTCCCACAGAATTCAAATTCTGTGTTGATATTATATAGTTTCATATAGCTGGATGCTGAGAATAATCCAGTAGGGATACACTTGGCAGTGGGAATCCCCTCCTGCTTTCCAGAAGATTCCCCCTTTGTCCAGGGAGCCAGATCTGTTTCCTCCCATTTTACACCACTTGCTAGTCTGCCATTAGAGACCTCTATTTCTATTAATGCTCAAGTTAAACAGTTTTTGAAAGGGATGTTGCATACTCATCCACCTAGGAGACAGGTGGATCCTCCTTGAGATGGTAGATTGGTGTTTGGAAAACTGACTCTGTTTCATAACTTGAAAGACTGTTTTTCGTATTGCTGTGATAACTGTGTCTAGGCAATTCTGATTCTGTATCATAGCTCAAAAAATAATTTCCTTAGTCATACCAATTTACTCACCCAGTATCTCTGACAGAGCAATCTTCAGGGAATCTTTAAAGTCTGCAACTCATTACACTCCTGGAAAATATGTTCCCAATTACCTCGTTCTTCCCCATCACACCTCCATTCCAGTCTTCTTTCTTGATCCAAAGAACAAGGAAGAAAGGGTACTTCCGTCTTTGGATGTATATAGGCAGCTCAAATACTACATAGACAAAACGTAGCCTTTCAGGGAAGCGAAACAACTGTTTGTCTTGTATGACGGTAAGAGGGAAGGACAACCAGGGTGTAAGCAGACTATATCAAGATAATCGCCTCATGCTGTTGTTTTTGTTAAATTCACCACAATAACATTTCCAGGCAGGGTCACAGCTAATTCTACAAAGGGACTGGCTTTTTTAGTAGCCTTCTGGGAATGGGGTAGACTCATACCTCTCAACTTCCTAGTGCAAGAAATCTGGACAAAGCCTAGCAAAATAGGGGATAAAGACCCCCAAAAAAGGGATGTTAAGTTGTCTATCTCGCCTTCATTCTTGCTGGTTGGGTTGGGTTCGGAGCCGATCCTCGGCTCCGACTCGGCCATCTTCAAAAGCTCGAGAGCTACTTAATGGCTCAAGGCCCCCCTATATCCCATGATGCCTGGCGCTAGATGCCCAAATCTCATTTGCCACTTCTGCCGCGAGGTTGCTTTTACTGGCTCAGGTCATATTTTTCAGTTTTATTGTTAGTATATATAAAAAAATTTATATTGTAGTTGGTGTTTAGAATAGTTATAGCAGTTATAGTTGTTGTAGTTATCTATTTGTAATTTAGTCTCCTTCCCTTGAAAACTCGTTTTCTTGTTAGAGAGTTTTCCCCTCCCCCCTCCCCCATTTCTTTTTCAAAGGTAGCCGTTTTTAGTTAGAGGCTAATCCTTGTTCTCAATTTTTATGTAGTAGTTTCTTTATTAGAAATTGTTGTAGATTAGTAGGTCTATTTACTTTTTTTTGGATAACAAAGTGTGTGTGCTGTTAGGGTGTGGTAACTTGTGTTGAGTGCGTGTGTTTTACTAGTTACCTACTTCCCTTCTGTTACTTTTTCTCTGTAACTGATATTTCCTTTTACAGGAATGTCTAAAGATACGAAAGTATCTGGATTCAAGAAGTGTGACTCATCCTGTCAGAAGATGTCAGTGACAGATGGTCACACTTCTTGTGTCTACTGTTTGGGCGCCCTACACCTGCAGGTCTCTTGTTCGGTGTGTCATGCCTTTAGTCCAAGAGTCCTGCAGGAGAATAGGAATAAGCTAATCCTTAGGGGTTTGCTCAAACCTGAAGGGTCACTGGCTAAGGCGCAGCCAGTGAAACCCTCTAAGCCAATGAAGCCGCCGGCTCCCAGTTCGGAGCTGTCGTTGGGTGTGGCATCTGCTTCAACTTCGGTTCCAACTGGAACCGAAGTACCTATCTCCCAGTCGGTCCCGACTCTGGTGTCGGAACCGTCAGGGAGTCGAAAATGCTCTAGATCTCCATCCCTAGAGTCGATACACTCGGCTCCGGGGTCGCCTCTGTTACAGTCGGAGTGAAGTCACCGATCCCACTCTTCTCGGTCTTCTAGACTATCTGACCATGATTTGGAGAGAGTGGTGAGCAGGCATCTAAAATCGCAGGCCCTGGCTAAAATGTTATCCAGCCCCCCTCATCAGGGTTCAGCTCCGCCTGTCTCTGCAGTAGTTCCTCCTTCGACTCATCCCTTGAGTTCAGAGCCAGAGCTTGCTGGGGCTCGGATCGTGGAACCATCGGCGCCAATACCTACCCTTTCGGTTCTGTCATTGGCTCCGATCACCTCCATGGTGCCGTCCTTGGAGGGATCTGGGCGCCGGGACTCCCTTGTCGGCTCCGAGGGGGCGAGTGGCATCTGACCCTTGTCCGACCCCATTCTCTCTCTTGGAGCTTCGGCACAGGTGAGTTCGGCTCCTACATCGGCTTCGGAGCCATCTCTCTCGGTGCCGGGAAGGATTCCGGTCTCTTCGGAGCCAGAGCCTTCTCCGATATCGGGAAGGGGCACCTTCGAGGTCATGAGGAGTGTGCTGGCTTCTGAGTCAGCCCCACGATCAGCCTCATCGGCTCCTCCCCCCATGGTTCCTGCGTCTGTCTCTGCCCCTCCTCCAGACCCCAAGCGTGGGGAACAAGCGCTCCAGGGCACCCCATTGGGTGTATCTTCCTCTTCCGATGCCTCCCCTGATCATTCAGAGGAGCCCCCTCGAAAGAGAAAATGCAAGAGGAAGCATGTTGACTCCCCTGAGTCTGTCACTTCAGATACCGACTTAGAGGACTCGGAAGGGTCCTCGAGATCCCCCTCTGAGGACGTCTCTTTCTCAGACATCCTTGAGATACTTAGGCAGAGGGGGAACTGGACTACCCTTAACCCTTCCGAGGATGAGTCAGTATTCCTGGACGCATTTGGTTTCCGACACTCCACCTCCTGGGTGTCTCCATCTTTCGATCCACTGATGTCTGTGGTGGCTCGGAAGGCGTGTTCAGCCCCAGACACAGTGGAACCGACCCCCCGAAAACCCACAAAATGTATTACTGCACCACAAGACAAGCAATTTCTGATGAAGGGTCTTCCCGTTGATGCCATGGTGGTAGCAGTTGCCACAAAAAAGGAGTTGGCTGAAACTTCTTCGTCTGTCCATCCCCCTAATAAGGAATCTAGGACGATGGACAGATATGGGAAGCGGATGTTTTCCTCAGCGACCTTCTCCATGAGGTCGTTAAACTACTTGTGCCACTTTACCTGCCTTCAAAGGGATCTCTTTAAAGAGCTAGGAGATACCCTTCAAGATCCATCAGCTGCGGGGGCCCAGCTGGCGACTCTTAATTCGGTAGTAAACTCCTCCATGTGGCTCATCTCTTATGCAGCCGATGGTGCGAGTAGGGCCACAGGCACAGGCGTGGCCTTGAGGAGGCATGCTTGGATGCGGTTATGTAACTTTGCGGAACCCTTCAGGGCATCTTTCACCAACACTCCCTTTGATGGTTCTGCTCTTTTTGGACCACAGGTGAAGGATACCCTTACCAGGTGTGAACAGGAAGGCAAGACTCTCTCTGCTGTGGGAGTCCGTTTTTCCACTCCTTCAAGACCATATCCCAAGGGTCAGAAGAGTCGGAAGATGTGGTTCTAGAAACCCCAGGGAGCCGTGCCTGACACACGTGGAGAGTTTCCCTCCAGGGGCAGAGGAGGTAACAGCAATAGACGCCACCCTCAGGGCAGAGGGGGTCCACAAAATCAGGGCAAAAGAGAATCTTTCTCTGACAAGCCCTTCCAGCATCCCTGAGGTGCTGCCAGGCTGTCCACCTTCGGAGGCAGTCGGGGGAAGATTATCGCTGTACCCAAAAGCCTGGCAAAGTATAACACAAGACAAATGGGTACTGTCTATCATATCCAAAGTCTACAAAATCCCCTTCTTTCGCACTCCCTACATTCCCAAAAAATCCCTTCCAGATGTTCCACCCAATCTAAGGGATCAAGCAGTTCAAGAAATTTCAAAACTGCTAAGAAAAAGAGCCATCCAGCCAGTCCCAGCAGACCAGCAAGGATCCGGAATTTACTCAAGGTTCTTTTTGGTACCAAAAAAGACAGGGGACTGGAGACCCATTCTGGATCTCAGCAGACTAAACAGGTCTGTTCAAAGAACGAAGTTCCGGATGGTCACGCTACAGTCCATTTTACCCTTTCTGGGTCAGGACAATTGGATGTGCTCCATAGATCTTCAGGACACGTACTACCATATCAAAATGGGCAGACTCTCCAGAAGATTCCTCCGGTTCCAGCTGGGAGCCAGTCATTATCAGTTCAGAGCTCTGCCCTTTGGTCTCACCACAGCCCCCAGGGTGTTCACCAAATGTTTGGCAGTAGTTACCGCTCACCTGAGATGGCAAGGATTCCAGGTGTTTCCATATTTAGATGAGTGGCTCCTTACTGCAACCACCAGACATCACCTGCTGCGAGCCAGAGACTTCACCATCCAAACTTGCCAAGCTCTAGGCATTTCAATAAATTTCGAAAAATCTGCCTTGTCGCCTTGTCAGTCTATTACCTTTAGCGCCACCTTAGACACACTCAATCTTTCCGCCGGACTTACAGAGCAAAGAGTGTTAGATATCTGCAAACAAGTTTACCTTCTATTACAATGCAATAAGGTCAAAGCCAGGGTAGTCTTGAAGGTATTAGGACTCATGGCAGCTACTATCACCCTTCTCCCCTTAGCTCGTTTCCACATGAGGATCCTCCAATGGATGCTGTTTACTCAATGGTCCTTCCAACAGCTCCTGATGTCTCACATCATATTAATAACTCAGTCATGCAAGAATCACCTGTCTTGGTGGATCACATCACCTCAAGTTCTCCAAGGCAAACCTTTTGTCCCCCCCCCCAGTCGCCACGGTGACAACGGACGCCTCCCTGATCAGGAGGGGGGGCATTATCAGGGCAGGACAGTCCAGGCACGTGGCAACCTTTCGAGTGCCACTTGCACATAAATGTCTTCGAGATGAGAGCAGTGCTTTTAGCGTTGCAAGCCGTTCAGGACTCTCTTCCCATAGGGACTATTGCAATTTAGATGGACAACATGTCCGTAGTGTGGTACATCAACAAACAGGGCGGAACCAGTTCCTACCCTTTATGTCGAGAGGCACTCAGACTTTGGCAGTGGGCGATTTCTTCTCAGCATTTTCTGACAGCAACGCACATTCCCGGGAAGTCCAACGTGATTGCGGACAAGTTGAGCAGGGCCATTCTGATGCCCCACAAGTGGTCTCTGAAGAAATCAGTGCTGGAAGAAGTCTTGCAAAGATGGGGCCAGCCTTGCTGCAATCTTTTTGCTACTCCCCAAAACAGCAAGTGTCACAACTTCTTCACTCTCTTCCTGTTACCAGGCCATCCCACCAGAGACGCTCTAGTCCACGATTGGCCCCGGGGACTTCTGTATGCTTTTCCCCCTTTTCCACTGATATCTCAATTAATTCAGAAAGCTATCGCCTTGAGAGTTACAATGATCCTCATTGCCCCTTACCGGCCTCGACAGATATGGTTTCCGTTCCTCCATCATTGCCTGTTGGAGCAGCCTTGGCATCTGGACCCGGTGCAAAATCTGTTGACCCACCAGTCGGGCCAGCTGCATCACTCCCTTCATTCTCTCAAACTCACAGCGTGGTTTCTCAAATTCCTACCCTATCCGGGCTTCCCTTAATCTCTCATTCGGTCCGTAACATCCTGATAGCCTCTCACAAATCTTTTACCAGGAAGATTTATAATAGTAAATGGAAACGTTTTTCCTTCTGGGCAGCATCAAAGAATATAGATCCCTTCACTGCACCTATCCAGTCTATCCTAGACTTTCTGGCAGAGCTCTTCCATTTAGGCTCTTCTTCATCTACCATTAGAGTACAACTAGCTGCTATATCTAATTTTCATGTAGGAGTCTCAGACTCCAGTATCATGTCCCATAAGCTCTGCAAAGCCTTTTTAAGAGGTGTTTTTCTGCTCAAGCCCCCAATCAAAGATCCCCCACCTCAATGGGACTTGAATTTAGTTCTGGCATCCTTGATCCTCCCCCCCTTTGAACCAGTGGCTTCATGCCCTCTTAAGCTGCTCTCATGGAAAACACTTTTTCTAGTAGCCATAACTTCAGCTAGAAGGGTATCTGAACTTCATGCTCTGTGCAGTGTCCTCCTTACTTAGTTTTCCACAAAGATAGGGTGTCCCTCTGGACTAATCCGTCCTTCCTACCTAAAGTTTCCTCTGAGACAAATCTGAACCAAACGATTGATCTCCCCGTCTTCTTCCCTGACTATTCCAACAGGTCAGAACAAAAGTTACATTTTCTAGATGTTTACCGCCAGCTTAGATATTATTTAGACAGGACTAAACAGTTCAGGAAATCTGATCAACTTTTCCTGTCTTATGCGGAAGGGAAATTGGGCCTTCCAGTTACTAAGGTGTCCCTTTCAAGATGGCTTACCTCTATAATTACCTTCATCTATGAAATCAGACATCAAAAACTGCCTTCAAGACCTAGAGCTCATTCAGCTAGGGCATTAGCTACATCTGTAGCTTTTCAGGACAGGCTGCCTATAGATTCCATTTGTGCAGCAGCCACTTGGGCTTCTCCTCATACCTTCATTTTACATTACAAATTGGATATGGCCTCCAGAAACCGTGCCAGCTTTGGTTCCACTGTTCTCAAGAGTCTGTTCCGATAGGCCACCCGGAATAAGGTGCTAGGGACGCGGTCCCATCCAGCAAGAATGAAGGCGAGATTGACAACTTAACATTAAGAAGTTATGTACCTACCATAACGTTCCATGTTAGTTGTCTTCTTCTCGCCTTCTTTCTTGCGTCCCACCCGCCTTCCCCCTAGCCTGGACAGACCGATAGGAAATTTTGGGATCTTCCTTTGGAGTTTCCTTCCCACATGTTCTACCACCTCTATTCCCCCTTTTATGTTTGTGGTAGCTTACATTCAGGTTTATATAGAGGTGGGTTCTTTTTTCTCCATACTGTGGAGACCAGAACTGCTTGGTTTAGCTATCAAACGAGATCTGAGTAGTTACCGCCTAGCATTGTGGGATATAGGGGAGCCTCGAGCCAGTGGAATTAGCTCTTGAGCTTTAGTATTGGCCGAGTCGGAGCCGAGGTTCGGCTCCGAACCCATCCAGCAAGAAAGAAGGCGAGAAGAAGGCAACTAACATGGAACGTTATGGTAGGTACATAACTTCTTATTTTACTACATCTATGGCTTCCTTTTCCCATCCCCATCTAGTCATTGTCCACAAACTTCTCAGAGTTTGCCTATAGGGCAGTTTCCCAAGGTGTCAAGGTCCAAAGGATTTGTATCATAGACACAAACACATAAACCTGAAGAAAATGATGACCCTCATAAATGCCCTGAAAGCATTAAATCAACTCTGCACTCCAGTGCCTGTGTCAGTGATACAGACAGACAATACCACAGTGATGTGCTACATAAAAACAGTCACAATATCCTAGCCCATTGGCACACTAGCCATGATTGCCTTGGACATAGCAATTCAGCACAGCTTACCCTTGCAGGCAGCTTTTATTCCTTCAGAACAGAACACAGCAGCAGATAATTTTAGGAGATTTAAGATGGACTCTTATGAGCCGATGATATACCTAGACATCTTCCTGCATCTCCAACAGTAGATAAACAAGTAGATCTGTTTGCCTCTTTATATTTTCATAGGTATATACTAAGCTAACAACCACCAGGGTCTTTATAAGCCTAGCCACGCAAGCCAACCCAACGTCATCCCATTGTAACATGTGCGTCTTAACTGGGGGTATGTTTATTAGGGGGGGTGTGTTAGTTAGGAGGTTGCTGAAAAGTTATTTGGGGGGTAAGTTAGTTAGGGAATGTCTACTGTCGGCCTATGTCTGTAAGAGTCATGGGAACCAGCCCAGAGATTAATTTGCGATTTCCCATCCAATGGTCAAGGTTATGCTTGAATAGCGTTAGAATGGACTCTGCTTCACATGGATGGGGATGCTGTTCCAGAGCATGAGAATCCTTTGAGTCACATATCTGTCTTGCCAACATGTTCTGTTTATGTTACAATTGAAGTTCAGCTCCCTGGGTGCAAGGTTTCTGGTGCTTCTTATTTTGCAGATGTGCAAAAGCTCCATCAGGGGAGAATATAAGAATCGCCTCTCAACAACCTGTGGCAACCGAGTATTGAGACAGGTCTGTAAGGCAATCTCTATAGGACAGTGTGTTAATTCCCTGGATTCTCTTGGGAGGTACCTTTGTGGGAATTCCAACTGTTGCATGTGCCTAGTCAGGTACATGACAAAGGGGGCATTGTACTCCAATGATGAATAGAGTAGTACTATGACTTCCTTGGACTCAGGTGCCATACACTTACAAACTGGGCAACATAGAATGATTTTCTTACTACTTTGGCTACATATTGGTTAAAGGTGCAATTAATGCTTACATATTTTCCCAGATCTCTAACTACTATGACAACTCTTAGAGATGTCTTATCAATGGAGTAATTTGCCTGGGTAGACGGTTTCCTAAAAGACCGTATACTGCACTTCTTTGTGCTGAGTTTTAATCTGTGACTTTGGCACCAGTCATCTGTCTGTGTTAGACCATCTTGCAGGATGCTAGTCTCATGGAGATAATTTATAATAGCTTGCAATTTGCAGTCATCTGTGAACTTGGTGAGCCAGAGACCCTTGACATTAGTCTTGACCTCCGAGAAGTAGATGCCAAACAGGAGTGGGCTCAGTACAGTGCCTGTGGTACTTCACTGGTGACCTGTCTCTTAGTGGAGATGGTCTCATCAATCCTGTTTGGGTCCTATCTGTGAGCCAGCTGACAATCCAGTGAGTTTTTTAGGGACTTATTCATGCCTGATTCAGTGAGTTTGTTCAAATACCTGAGTGGGGTATTGTGCTGAATGCCATCGCAAGCTGTAGGTGAGCAGTATTTACTGATGTAATGGGATCCTATCTCACCTACATTCATAACTGAAGGGTTCAACTCGGCCACTATATAGTAGAACGAAGTCTCTAATTGGCTGGGCTACCCCTTATCCCAGATTGCACCACGCCTGCTTCCCCAGATCTCGTTTGCTGCTTTTCAAGCTAGACATGGTCTCGACTTGGCTGGAGCTAAGTGTTTTTTTTGTTTACTTTTTGGTCTTTTGACCTAATGTTTTCTTCACGAATTTAACAAACAGCTGTTTTAACAGCTTTACGTGTGTGTGTGAACCTGTTTCGGTGTGATTGGTAATTTTTTATACTTACCGGGCAAGGCCCATTTAAGTTAGAGTGCCCTTGCCCTTATTTGTGAATCAACGTGTTAATTTTTTGTCTACGTTAAGGTTTGCTTTATTGTTCTAGCCCGTTTAAGTTAGAGGGCTTCTGCCCGATTTGTGTGCTGTATCTCGGACCAGCCCCGTTTTTGAATCAAGGGCTCGTGCCCTACGTTAAGGTTATTTTTCGTGGTTAAAATTTGTTGTGTGATAGGATGTCAAAAGAGCAGAAGTCTGGCTTTAAAAAGTGCACCAAGTGCAACTATAAAATGTCTCTTACTGATAGCCATGCTGTTTGCGTTTATTGTTTAGGACCTAAACATTTGCAGGAAACATGTAGTGTTTGTCATGCTTTTTCCTCTAAGGTCCTTCAAGAACGTAAAAATAATTTGATCCTTAAGGGCCTTATTAAGCCCTCTTTTGAGGAAGCCTTGGCTTCTCCTTCCTCTCCAGCTTCTAAAAAGAAAAGGTCGTCGGCTCCGACCAGTCCGTCGGAACCGACTTCCAAGAAGCATAGGTCGACCTCTTCTTCCTCGGCTCCAATGGCTTTGGAGCCTCGGGTGGAAGGATCTGCCTCGATACCTCTTTCCTTGGCTCCATTGGTGTCGGAGCCGCAGGTTGGGGGATCGAGAGGCGAATCATCTGCTTCAGCTCCTTTGGTCTCGGAGCTGTTGGAGGTGTGCAGCTCAGACTCTCCCCCCGGCCCCGAAGTCCCCTTCAGCGCCGATGCTTATTCATACGGTTCCGGATCCGGTGCCGATGGTGTGGGAGCCGTTTTGGAGCCAGTCCCCTGGTCTTTCGGAGCCGAGAGAGAAATCGTCTCGGCCCCCATCTATTTCCTCTAAATCCTCCAGGTTGTCAGACTCAGATTTGGACAGAGTTATCCAGAGGCTTTTCCAGTCCCCTGTTTTTGCAAAAATGGTCTCGGCTCCAGAGCCGGTCCCCACTTCGACACATCCGATTCCTCCTCCAACCTCCTCGGAGCCGTTGGAGTCGGTGATGGTAGAGCGGAGCAGAGTCGTCCAGTCAGAACCGAGACTCCCTCGGAGCCTCTCTGTTCCGACCATCATTCCTACCCTGTCCTCGGCATCAGGGTTCGGTACCGGGACTTTCTCGGTCGGGGCCGAGGGGAACACTTTGGAACTGGTAGCTTCGGTGCCTAGTCTTCCCCTCGGAGCGTCGGCCGCGGGGATTTCCGGTGCCGTCGTGGTCTCTCAGCCGGTGTCCTCCGTAGAGTCTGGAGGTCCTGCTTTTGAGGCCATGAGGAGTGCGCTGGCCATGTCCTTGTCGGCTCAGCAAGTCTCTACCTCACCGTCTAGGGACGGTGAGGTAGAGACTTGCTGGCCATGTCCTTGCCGGCTCAGCAAGTCTCTACCTCACCGTCCCTAGACTTGGGAACTTGTGCTTCTGGTGTGCTTCATTCCCACGACAGCGGGGCCCCAGGGCCTGAGGATACCCCCTTTGGGGGTTCCCTTCTCCCAGGAGGTCCTTCTGAATCCGCTTCAGATGAACCTCCAAGAAAAGAATTGTGCAAGAGGAAGCACATTGACTCCCAGGATGAGTCTATCACATCAGACACTGACCTCGATGACGCGGAGAGGTCCCCAAAATCGTCCTCGGATGACATCTCATTCTCAGATATCCTCAAGATGCTGAGACAGAGAGGTGATTGGCAGTCCAAAACCCCTTCCGCAGAGGAGTCGGTCTTCCTCAAGGCTTTTGGGGCCCAGCCCTCCGCCTCCTGGGTGTCTCCACCCTTCAATGAATTACTAGATTTAGTTTCTCGAAGGGTGTGGGAACACCCTGACTCTGTGGAACCGGTACCCGCCAGGCCTAACAAGTTCCTCTCAGCCCCTCCTCAAAAGGAATTTTTCACTAAAGGAGTTGCAGTAGATGCGATGGTGGTGGCATCTGCCACTCAGCAGGACGTGGCAGAGGCTTCAACGTCTATTCACCCTCCTAATAAGGATTCCAGGAGCATGGATAGGTACGGGAAGCGTACCCTTTCTTCAGCGGCCTTTACCCTGCGGTCGCTGAATTATCTTTGTCATTTTACCAGGCTCCAAAGGGACCTCCTCAAAGAGTTAGGTGAGTCTCTTACGGGTAACCTTCCTGAGGCGTTAGCCCAAACTGTTGGCGCCCAGATGACTACCCTATCTTCGATAGTCAACTCGTCCATGAGGCTCATCTCATATGCGGCCGAAGGGGTGAGTAGAGCAGCGGGAACAGGCATGGCTCTTAGAAGACACGCCTGGTTATGCTTGTGTCTCTTTGCGGAGGCCTTTAAGTCTTCCTTCACCGACGCCCCTTTTGATGGGTCCTCCCTGTTTGGACCCAAGGTGAAGGACACACTGACTCGGTGCGAGCAGGAGCGCAAGACCTTGACTGCCGTGGGGGCCCATTTTTCCGCTCCCTCTAGACCTTACCCCAAGGCCCAGAGAGGAGGGAAAATGTGGTTCAGGAAATCTCAAAGGTCTTTCCCTACTCCACCGAGTGATCCCCCCTCTAGAGGCGGGGGGGGGCGGATTCAGGAAGACGCCGCCCCAGAAGCGGCAGAGGCCCCCGTAACTCTGGAGACTGCGATTCCTTTCGTGGTCCATCCTACGCTCACCGTCCCTGAGACATGGCCCGACTTGCGCATCTCTGGAGCCAGTCAGGGGTCGCTTTGCGGAACACCCGCAGGCTTGGGAATCTATCACCAAGGATCAGTGGGTGCTCCGAACCATAACCGGAGGCTATCTCATCCCTTTCATCAAGATCCTCCCTCTTCCTATCAGGAAAATCCCGGACATGCCACCCAGTCAACGGGATCAAGCAGCGGTCGAGGTTTCAAAGCTGTTAAGAAAAGGAGTCATCCAGCCTGTCCCCGCCGACCAGATCGGATCAGGAACTTACTCAAGACTATTTTTGGTACCAAAAAAGACAGGGGACTTAAGGCCCATTTTGGACCTCAGATCATTGAATCGCTTTGTAAAAAAAATCCAAATTCCGAATGGTCACCCTTCAGTCCATTCTCCCGTTATTAGAGAAGGATGTCTGGATGTGCTCCATAGATCTCAAGGACGCTTACTATCACATTGTGATAAGTCAAGAGTCCAGGAGTCACTTACGCTTCCGCCTGGGAACCAGTCATTTCCAGTTCCGAGCACTGCCCTTTGGTCTCACCACAGCCCCCAGGGTGTTCACCAAGTGTCTGGCAGTAGTGACAGCTCACTTGAGAAGTCTAGGATTCCAAGTGTTTCCCTATCTAGACGACTGGCTCCTTACTGCCACCACCAAGCATCTATTAGTTCGAGCGCTTATGACCACAGTCAGTTTGGGTCATTCTCTAAGAATCATGTTCAATTGGAGAAAATCTGTGCTGCAGCCGTCTCAGCGTATTACCTTTATAGGCGCAGAGTTAGACACAAGAAGAATGCGGGCATTCTTGCCGGTAGAAAGGATTCAAGTCCTGCAGTCTCAGGTTCAAACCTTGTTACCCAGATCACGAGTTCAGGCCAGATTGATTCTGCAATTATTGGGCACGATGGCCTCGACTATTCTTCTAGTCCCCTTAGCCAGGCTGCACATGCAGGTGCTGCAATGGCTACTGTCGGTTCAATGGTCCTTTCAGGAACTCCCCTTGAACCATTTGGTCCAGATTATGGAAACTTGCCGTCGGGACCTACGTTGGTGGCTGCTTCGGTCCAACCTGGACCAGGGGCGACCCTTTGCCCTTCAGCCTCCCGTAGCCACGGTGACCACGGACGCCTCCCAGATAGGGTGGGGGGGTCATTATCTGGACAGGTCTGTCCAAGGCACGTGGCAGGCTCACGAAACGCACTTACATATAAATATCCTGGAAATGAGAGCGGTGCTACTGGTGTTGCAAGCACTTCATCATGCTCTTCCCCGGGGTACTATTGCAATTCTATCTGACAACATGTCGGTAGTCTGGTACATAAACAAGCAAGGCAGAAACAGGTCCTACCCTCTTTGCCGAGAGGCCATGAGAGTGTGGCATTGGGCGATTTCTACCCAGCATTTCCTAGTGGCAACGCACATTCCGGGGAAATCCAATGTGATTGCAGACAGGCTGAGCAGGACTCTCCTGTTGCCCCACGAGTGGTCCCTCAACAACAGGGTGGCTGCAAACATCTTCGCCAAGTGGGGCCTCCCTTGTTGCGACTTGTTCGCCAGCCCTCACAATGCGAAATGCAGAGACTTCTTCACTCTGACTCCCTCTCAGGGGCAGATTCCCAGGGACGCTCTAGCTCACAGTTGGCCCCCCAGTCTACTTTACGCCTTCCCTCCGGTTCCCCTTCTCCCGAAGGTGATACAGAAAGCGATTTATCTAGGAACCGACATGATTTTGATCGCTCCACACTGGCCTCGTCAGGTTTGGTTCCCCTTCCTTCTGAGGTATGCGGTGGAGGGCCATGGTTTCTGGACCTGGTGCCCGACTTGTTAACTCATCAGTTGGGACAGTCTCACCCATCCCTCGGGTCCTTGAGGTTGGCCGCCTGGTTACTCCACTTCCAACCTTAGTCAGAGATAACTCTCTTTCCCCAGACGTCATCCACATTTTGTCCTCTTCTCACAAACCTTCCACTATTAAACTGTATTCCAACAAGTGGAAGAGGTTTGCTCTTTGGGCCCAGCAACGAGGTATAGATCCCCTTACCGCCCCAGTACCTCAGGTTTTAGAATTCCTGGCTTCTTTGTTTTATTTGGGCTCTTCAGTTTCCACAATAAAAGTCCAACTGGCGGCTATCTCTAATTTTCATGTCTCCTTTGAGCCTTCCTTAATGGCAAACAGGCTTTGCAAATCTTTCCTTAAAGGAGCGTGGCTCCTTCGGCCCTCAATAGCCCATCCTGTGCCCCCTTGGGACCTGAATATGGTTCTAGCTTCTTTAACTGCCCGCCCCTTTGAACCAGCAGCTACGTGTGATATAAAATTTCTATCTTGGAAAACCGCCTTTTTGGTGGCAATAACCTCTGCCAAGCGGGTCTCAGAGCTTCAGGCTCTCTGTTCTAATCCTTCTTATTTGACTTTTCACAAAGACAGAGTGTCCCTCAAGTTAAATCCCTCTTTCTTGCCCAAGGTAGCATCCCCCTTATACATTCAACAATCCTTAGAGCTCCCTGTGTTTTTCCCAAATTCTCCAATAGCGCAGAATACATTTTCCATCAGTTGGATGTTCACAGACAACTGCGTTTTTATTTAAGTAGGACCAATCAGACACGAAAGTCAGATCAGCTGTTTGTGTCCTTTGCGGAAAATAGGTTGGGTCAACCGGTGGCTAAGACCACCATAGCCAAATGGATTAAAGATTGCATCTCCTTCATTTATTCACGGTCCGGCAAAGAGCTACCCTTCCCAGTCAGGGCTCATTCTACCAGGGCAATGGCTACTTCTGTAGCATTCCACTCCAAATTATCGATAGATGATATCTGTGCGGCCGCTACCTGGACTTCTCCGCACACCTTCATTTCTCATTACAAGATAGATGTGGCTTCTCGAGGTAGAGCTTCCTTTGGTTCCACAGTTCTCAGGAGTGTTTTCCAATGAGTCACCTGGGATTTAGGTGCTAGGGATGCTGTCCCATCAGTTATGAATGTAGGCGAGATAGGATCCCATTACATCTTTTAGTTATGTACTTACCATAACTTCGGATGTATGGGATCCATCTCGCCTACATTCATACGTACCCGCCCTCCTTCCCCCTTCCCATTGGATTTAGAGGGAATGTTGCTACTTACTGAGTTTTTCTCTTGAAGGACTTTAGTTTGTTACAGTTGCTGGTATGTCTCTGTGTCTGGATGTAGGTATGAAAGCGAGCAAACAAGATCTGGGGAAGCAGGCGTGGTGCATTCTGGGATAAGGGGTAGCCCAGCCAATTAGAGACTTCGTTCTACTATATAGTGGCAGAGTCGGAGCCGATCCATCCCCACCCATCAGTTTTAAATGTAGGCGAGATGGATCCCATACATCCGAAGTTATGGTAAGTACATAACTAAAAGTTTTCCCTTCATCCATTGCCTTGGTTACCGTCTTAAAGAAGTCTACCATGTTAAGTAGGCATGACGTTGCTTTGACAAAACCAAACTGGGATAGGTCCACTGTCTGTAAGTTGCCAGTTTTGATGTTGATCATTTCTACAATAATTCATTCCATGGCTTTACATATTAGACTTGTCAGACCAATGGATTTGTAGTTTCCAGGTTAGTTGATGGTCCACCCTTGTGAAGCATTACCATCCTCTGTTTGCTTGGTATGTAGCCTGTATGTAGCCTGTTTTGAGGCTGTAGTTGAAAAATTACTGTATTGGTCCTAATAGGTCATGTTTAAGGTTATTTAAGAGGCAGCCTGGGATATTGTTGGACCTCACTGAGGCAGTCTTTTTAGCCTTAGCGAGTGCCACTATGACCTGCTCCCTGATGATAGTTGTGGGTTATGCTGTTAGGTATTTCACAAGGAGTGGCAGGGTATGAGTGGCAGTGGGGATTATGCTTTAGCTGAATTTGTCAGTTATCAGATTAGATATGTAACTCTTTTCAGTGAAGGTGGTAATATTTAGTACCAGTTCTGCAAACCGTTGCATGTTACCTTTGAGTGTTCAGACATAGCTGTAGAGAGCCTTGTGGCTGTCTTTATCCAGAGAAGCTATCTTGACCAAGTAATTGGCATTGTTGGATTTAATTATTCCTGTTAGTTTTATTTTATTAGTGAACTCTTTCATTATGAGTGTTGCTCCCTCTGACTTTGGTCATGAATTTTTTCCTTTGTTATATACCCTAAGATTAGGATTCCACTAGTGTGGTTTGGTTTGGGGCTTACTTTTGGTAGGTACTGCAGCTTCTATGCAGCCATTTACGTGTTTGTACAGTATTTTGTGAATAATTTTGCATAGCCTCTTATGAACTCTGGTTTGGACAAGACACTTGATTTTGACAAACTGGATGTAGTTTGCTTTACAGTAGTTTACAATAGTTTCTAACTGTAATAGAGTCTGCTAGTTTTTTTTAATTTGAGTTTTATTTTGAATGAAACAATTTTGTGATATGACCTCAGCAGTGAGGTTGTGAGATGGGGAGGGGGGTGGTGTCTGTGTGTGCGAGTGCATGTGTGTGTGTGCATGTGCATGAGTGCATATGTGTGTGTGTGTGTGTGTGTGTGTGTGTGTGTGTGTGTGTGTGCGTGTGTATTTCCCAGTCTGTACAGGGATAATTAAAGTCTTCCACGAATAGTGTTTGGTTGGCGAGTGCCTAAAGTAGATCTAGATAAGAGTTGTGGGATTCTTGTGACATAGATGGTGACTTATAGCTTGCTAAAATATGGAAAATGACTCTATTTAGGGTGATATGCACATGGATGAATTCCAGGGTATCATCCTGTGTAGCCAACCTTGAGGTATATTTGGTGCTAATGTAGATTGAGGCACCTCCACCTTTAGTCCCTGTCTGTGCGGCTGATGGTCTAAATGTATGGAAGGCACTGTAGCCTTCCAGTGCCAGAGTACTTTCTGTGGCTTTAAATCATGTTTGGGTAATGGCACAGATGTTTATAATCTGCAGAGTGAGGAGAGTTTGTAGGGTGCAGAGTTTCTTGTTAAGGCTCCTATCATGGAGCAGCAACACCTTTAGTTGCCTTTGGGTTTTATTTTCTGTGTTGCTAGATTTGTCACTTTGGCATTGCCTTAAAAAGGCTCTAAGAAGTGAATAAAAGTTTAGCCAAAATCTGGAACCCCGGGGGGAATAGATGCAGTCTATCCTTGGCACAGCAACGTGGTCTGTTGACCATGTCCTTCAGTGCTGACAGCTATTGAACCCACCTGGACTGACAGCACAAACTAAGCCATTTGTTAAAGTCAATCGTATTTTGTTCGTACTGTGGCCTTACCATAGGTGAAGGTAGAATGCTAAGTATAATTATACATATTTCAGCTTGTTGCTGTCAGGCATGTTCACTTCCCCTCACAAGCCACTTTTTGCTTTCACATACAGCATGTGCCCCCCTCCCCCATGCAGAGACAGCCATCTTCTCTGTACACCTCTGATGTTTCATTGTGACTAAAGTAAAAAAAAAAAAAAAATTGTCACAGTACTGCATTTGAGCAGGCTCTTCTCAGGCACATAATCATTTAACTCTGAACAGTCCATATGAATGAATGTTTAGAAATGATAGTGGAACTGCACATATCTTTCCTTATCACTGTTGCAGTATTCATAACATGTGGGATCTCCTGCTAAGAATAGCCAAACGTCCGACCAGTATAACAAAGCCTTTACATACTCCTAACATTGTATACTAGGAGTATGCTCTCTGCATAGGCACAGGACATAAAGGTGATGCATGTATGCTTCATACAAAGAACTACAACTAACATGTGATGCTGGGAGGATGTATAGGCTTTGGTATACTGGCAGGACACTGGGCAATCCTTGGCAGAAGATCCCAAATGTTATGAATACTGCAACAGTTTAATGAAGGACATCTGCTGCTATGGTAAGATTTTACACAACTGTACATTTTTCTTTCAGTCATAGACTGCCCCCCCCCCAAAAAAAAAAGAGCAATTTCTTGTATTCCAGCTCAAAAAAATAAATTTCCTTAGTTATACTCATTTACTTGCCAGTATTCCAGACAGAGTACTCTGTAGGGGATTTATAAAGTCTGCCAACGCATTACACTCTGAAGACATATGCTCCCAGGTACCTCTTTGTTTCGTATTATGCCTCCAACATTTGCCATCACCTGAGGTTTCTGCTTGAGGTATAAAAGTACCTATACAAACACTTCCAGGCAAAAATCCTCAGTCTTCTAGACTTTGTTACATATTTCGGAGCCATGCATATGTCTTCCCATTGTTTCTCTGTGAATTGCTTATCTAATCTCTCTTCCTAATCTTTTCTGATCTCCTCTAATTGATTCCTGTAGTTATTGTGCAATATTTTATGTGCCTTACTAATTATCCCTTTTTAAAAAAACAGCTTATGTTCTAGATTCAACTAAGAACTTAACCAGTGCAGGTCTTTTACTTAGGATTCTCCTATCCCTTTCTCTTTGCCTGTACTCTGATATTGTTCCCTGATAGGGAAGGCAATCTCTAGCCTGCAGTCCAAATTTCTTCCTGGCCTTTTCCCATTCTATTACCTTTCCCTCTCTAATTATGTTCCCAGTACCTTGGTTCTTTTGCCAGCTTCCTGCAGTAAATTCCAGAATCCTCTTGCCTAATTTCTGTATCTGTAATTACAGTCATTCCTGTCAGCAGAATCTCCTTTCTCCATTCCTGTGTTGGCTTAGTTCTTAGAATAGTTTCTGCTAGTGTCTGACTATAATATTCTGTATGATTATTGTCATTCTCCTTAGGGATCTGCATCCAGAATCCCAGTCTCTCCTTGTTTCTTGATCTTCCCCCGTTTCATCATCATCCCTTTCCACTTTGAATTTTAGGTTTCTGCTTGTGATATGTATAAGAGCCTTAACTGTGTAGGTCTAAAATATCTTTTCAAATCAGGTAATTCGAAACTTCCTTGTTCTCTTGGAAGGATCAACTTATCCCAATTGACTCTTGTCATTTTCCTGACCCTTATAAAATCCCCCAACTGTTTACTTATTACTATCCATATCTCCTCTAGTTGATAAAAATATGCCTAATTTCTGTATAAAACTAAAGGATCTCAAAACATTTTTACTGCTTGTATCTTGCCATTCAGAACCCATAGGCAAGAGCTTCCAGTTTCATCAGTTTTGTATTATCTTTTGTTTAATCCTTTCTCAGCTATCCTTAGCTGCCATAACAGAATACCCTTAGTCCTAAATACTTAATTTTATTAGGTTCCAATAAATAGGGATATCGCTGATTCAAGTGTGGGTACATAGCCTTTGTTTTATCTTCATTAATTTTACATCCTGAAAAAATCCAGAATGGTCTCAGAATGTTCCACAACACTGAGATGTCCTTTTCTGGTTTCATCAGGTACAAAATAATCTCATCTGTGAATAAATCCAGCTTTTCTTGACTACCATACCACTTATATCCTTGAATTTCTGAATCCTTATTTTCTTTGCCAATGGTTCTAAATATAATGCAGATAACAAAGGGGAAAGAGTTCACCCCTGCGTAGTTCCACTGTTCTAACATAACTTATCAGGAAGGACCCCCCCCACTTTGATTTCACCTCTGATCTCTCATACATCCTCCTGATGAACTTTATTATTGTCTCTCAGGGAATGCAAATGCTTCCATTGCCCTACTGAACAAATACCAGCTTACTCTGTTGAAAACTTTCTCTTTATCCAACAGCACAAGCATTTTCTTACATTCTGCTTCCCTCTGGAACATCATTATTCTGTTACTGTTGTGAAATGTTTATGGAACATCATTATTCTGTTACTGTTGTGAAATGTTCATGGAACATCATTATTCTGTTAATGTTGTTAAATGTTTATGGAACATTATTATTCTGTTAATGTTGTGAAATGTTTATGGAACATCATTATTCTGTTACTGTTGTGAAATATTTATGGAACATCATTATTCTGTTACTGTTGTGAAATGTTTATGGAACATCATTATTCTGTTAATGTTGTGAAATGTTTATGGAACATCATTATTCTGTTACTGTTGTGAAATGTTTATGGAACATCATTATTCTGTTACTGTTGTGAAATGTTTATGGAACATTATTCTGTTACTGTTGTGAAATGTTTATGGAACATCATTATTCTGTTACTGTTGTGAAATGTTTATGGAACATCATTATTCTGTTAATGTTGTGAAATGTTTATGGAACATCATTATTCTGTTAATGTTGTGAAATGTTTATGGAACATCATTATTCTGTTACTGTTGTGAAATGTTTATGGAACATCATTATTCTGTTACTGTTGTGAAATGTTTATGGAACATCATTATTCTGTTACTGTTGTTAAATGTTTATGGAACATCATTATTCTGTTACTGTTGTAAAATGTTTATGGAACATCATTATTCTGTTAATGTTGTGAAATGTTTATGGAACATCTTTATTCTGTTAATGTTGTGAAATGTTCATGGAACATCATTATTCTGTTAATGTTGTGAAATGTTTAATGAACATCATTATTCTGTTAATGTTGTGAAATGTTTATGGAACATCATTATTCTGTTACTGTGGTGAAATATTTATGGAACATCATTATTCTGTTACTGTTGTGAAATGTTTATGGAACATCATTATTCTGTTACTGTTGTTAAATGTTTATGGAACATCATTATTCTGTTACTGTTGTGAAATGTTTATGGAACATCATTATTCTGTTAATGTTGTGAAATGTTTATGGAACATCATTATTCTGTTACTGTTGTGAAATATTTATGGAACATCATTATTCTGTTACTGTTGTGAAATGTTTATGGAACATCATTATTCTGTTAATGTTGTGAAATGTTTATGGAACATCATTATTCTGTTACTGTTGTGAAATGTTTATGGAACATCATTATTCTGTCACTGTTGTGAAATGTTTATGGAACATCATTATTCTGTCACTGTTGTGAAATGTTTATGGAACATCATTATTCTGTTACTGTTGTGAAATGTTTATGGAACATCATTATTCTGTTAATGTTGTGAAATGTTTATGGAACATCATTATTCTGTTAATGTTGTGAAATGTTTATGGAACATCATTATTCTGTTACTGTTGTGAAATGTTTATGGAACATCATTATTATGTTACTGTTGTGAAATGTTTATGGAACATCATTATTATGTTACTGTTGTGAAATGTTTATGGAACATCATTATTCTGTTAATGTTTTGAAATGTTTATGGAACATCATTCTGTTACTGTTGTGAAATGTTTATGGAACATCATTATTCTGTTAATGTTGTGAAATGTTTATGGAACATCATTATTCTGTTAATGTTGTGAAATGTTTATGGAACATCATTATTCTGTTACGGTTGTGAAATGTTTATGGAACATCATTATTCTGTTACTGTTGTGAAATGTTTATGGAACATCATTATTCTGTTACTGTTGTGAAATGTTTATGGAACATCATTATTCTGTTACTGTTGTGAAATGTTCATGGAACATAATTATTCTGTTAATGTTGTGAAATGTTTATGGAACATCATTATTCTGTTAATGTTGTGAAATGTTTATGGAACATCATTATTCTGTTACTGTGGTGAAATGTTTATGGAACATCATTATTCTGTTACTGTTGTTAAATGTTTATGGAACATCATTATTCTGTTACTGTTGTGAAATGTTTATGGAACATCATTATTCTGTTAATGTTGTGAAATGTTTATGGAACATCATTATTCTGTTACTGTTGTGAAATGTTTATGGAACATCATTATTCTGTTACTGTTGTGAAATGTTTATGGAACATCATTATTCTGTTACTGTTGTTAAATGTTTACGGAACATCATTATTCTGTTAATGTTGTGAAATGTTTACGGAACATCATTATTCTGTTACTGTTGTGAAATGTTTATGGAACATCATTATTCTGTTAATGTTGTGAAATGTTTATGGAACATCATTATTCTGTTAATGTTGTGAAATGTTTATGGAACATCATTATTCTGTTACTGTTGTGAAATGTTTATAGAACATCATTATTCTGTTACTGTTGTGAAATGTTTATGGAACATCATTATTCTGTTACTGTTGTTAAATGTTTATGGAACATCATTATTCTGTTACTGATGTGAAATGTTTATGGAACATCATTATTCTGTTAATGTTGTGAAATGTTTATGGAACATCATTATTCTGTTAATGTTGTGAAATGTTTATGGAACATCATTATTCTGTTACTGTTGTGAAATGTTTATGGAACATAATTATTCTGTTACTGTTGTGAAATGTTCATGGAACATCATTATTCTGTTAATGTTGTGAAATGTTTATGGAACATCATTATTCTGTTAATGTTGTGAAATGTTTATGGAACATCATTATTCTGTTACTGTTGTGAAATATTTATGGAACATCATTATTCTGTTACTGTTGTGAAATGTTTATGGAACATCATTATTCTGTTAATGTTGTTAAATGTTTATGGAACATCATTATTCTGTTACTGTTGTGAAATGTTTATGGAATGTCATTATTCTGTTACTGTTGTGAAATGTTTACGGAACATTATTCTGTTACTGTTGTGAAACGTTTATGGAACATCATTATTCTGTTACTGTTGTGAAACGTTTATGGAACATCATTATTCTGTTAATGTTGTGAAATGTTTATGAAACATCATTATTCTGTTAATGTTGTGAAATGTTTATGGAACATCATTATTCTGTTACTGTTGTGAAATGTTTATGGAACATCATTATTCTGTTACTGTTGTGAAATGTTTACCTCCCACCACAAAACTACATTGATCTGTATTGATTACCTTTGTCATTCTGTTAGCCATTATAGACGTAAACACTTAATCATCATTTAGAATCAAAATGGGCCTTTATGAAGCTGGTTCTGGTGTGTCTTTGCCATCTTTCATTATTACAGCCACCACAGCTGTCTTCCAGGGTGTTAGTGCTTCCCCTTCTAACAAAACCTTCCAGAGCTTTGTCATTTTCTTACCACTGGAATACCATCTATTTATGAAGACATTCCTGCAGATTGGTTATACATCACCATTTGTATATCATCTCCTTCATTCTTAACTATGAATTGTTGAGCTTCATTTACCTCTAGCCTTTGCATATTTAAGTTTTCCAAAAAATATTTCCATGTATACTTTTTCTTGATTTCTATGTTTCTCTGCTTTATACAGATCTTCATAAAATTTCTGAATTCTTTCTAATACCTGTACAGGATCTTTGGTCATTTTTCTATACAAAAATGACTTTGATCCTCCAGGAAAAAATATTTTGAAGACAGTTGGATACAGCCGCTTGAATCTTACAGCTACCTCTCAACATTCCCTGATTGTAATGTGTTTCTCTTCTGCCTGGTGTACAGTGAATAACCATTTTCCACAAACACTCAGCTGTTTCCAACGTTTAGTACTCAGCCCTTTCGCCACATTTTTGTCAGGATCAACTATTTCTACTATATGTGGCCAGATTTGGAGCATACATATGGTATGTCCTTTCAATTAAGAGTTCTTGCTTTGGAATATCAGTCCATTTGATTATTTGTGCTGTCATAAAATTAATAGTCTGTTCCTTCCAGTTTCTCTAGCACAGCAGGAAATCTCAGATTTTCCCTATGTGCTCTGTCCTGCTAACCATTTTTTGAAACATCTGATCTTGTTAATCTTTATTCATTCCTTACTGATGGGTGTCAGTTCCATCCTCGGAACTGAGTCAGCCTTGTAACAAGCTCATGCCAGCCAAAAAACTCTGGAGCTAAGCTTTAGCCCACAATGCCCTTCTCCCTATTACCTCATATCTCATTTGCCCCGTAGCCTTAAAGCTGTCAAGCCAGCTCTCAGCTAAGTACTTAGTTCTTTGCTTATAGAAGTGTGTTCTTGTATTTGTTCGCTTTATTTTTCATTCTTAACTTCTTTACTTAATCTATCACTAGTTTTTTTACCCACTCAAGTATCCTTTTCAATATCTTTTCCTCAAATACCTTACGGTAATCTCAAGTACTATTGTTGGTACAGCCCTTTCCCTTTACCCTCTGTGGTGATCCTTCAATACCATTGCTGGTATTTCTTTCCTTCTCTTCACTTCCCTTCTTTAAAAAAAAAACTTTCCTCTTTACCTTTTTCTGTATTATTGGATATTTGTGTTGTGACATGATGTCTGAGAAAAAAGGAGCATCGGGCTTTAAACAGTGCGACAAGTGTAGTCGCAAAATGCCTAACAGTGATACTCATGTTTAATGTGTATGTTGTTTGGGAGTTCCCCATCTTTCTGTACAGCCTCCTAGTTCTATTTGTCTGGGGTTCAGTTCTCGAACTCTTAATGAAAGAAGACACAAATTGATTCTGAAGGGCCTCCTTAAGACGCCCTTCTCAGAGGCTATCTCTACATCGGAGGGCTCACCGCCTCCCAAGAAAGAGTATAAAGAGCATAAAAAAGAGACCGCATTAGGTTCCTTCTTCACCCTCAGGTGATAGTAAGCAGGAACTGAAAAAAATCCCAAAAATGACTTCTTCAGCTCCAGAGTCAAAACTAGTTTCTATGGCACCATCCTTGGTACCGTTAACAATTACTGTATCGTCTGAGCCTAATTCAGCACTGACTACTACATCTACGGCACCGACCCTGCCTACGCTACAAATTTTGACATCCACACTGATAACAGCACCTGTTGCATCCACAGCACCGAGCTGGACACCTGTGCCACAAAAGTCTCTAAACTTGAGATATAGGTGCCATTACACCATACTGCATGGACCTGGTACTCCCCTTCAGTGGATCCTATTGTTGGGCAGCAATTTAGCCCTTTTTTAGAATGGCCAGCGTCCCCATCGGGGATATCCACAAGATTGACCAGGGGTCTCTTGGAACTGGACGTGGTGCATCTTGTGGACAGCTGCTGACGGCTAGAGGAATTGCTACACCTTCTAAGACCCCATTCCCCTTTGGACTTGGGAATTTATCTCCATGGACTCCAGCTTACTTTCCTTCTCTGACCTCCTTGCAAGGTTTGAAGTATTCGGCACTGACACCTTTCTTGGCTCCCACAACTTCGGTGCCACTAGTGGATCTCACTGTGGCCCCAGAGCCATCCCTTTGGCCTTCAACTCATTCAGAGCCAGGCCAACCTCAGGTTCAGGATTGGACTGCAGGCTCCTTGGCACCTGGTATGGCTCCGAGTTTTTCTATGGTGCCGCCTGCCACGGTTCCAGGAGCACTGTCGCTACCGAGTCCCCTTGAGGCTCCATCCTTGGGAGCAGGCCCATTGGAGTGGGGTTTGACCCCAGTTCTGAGGTTGTCCTTCTCGGTTCCAGGCTCCCATCCCTGTTTGGGCAGGCCAGCTTTCCAAGTGATAGAGAGGGCCCTTGCCTCTGCATGCAAGCCTTCGAGGTCGGAACTACAGATATGTCCTTCCTCTGAGCCACAGCTGACACAAGCCACTGCTTCAGGACATCGAGCAAGAGCCTCAGGATACCCCACCGTAGGGTGCGCCTTCTTTGGAGTCCTCTTCAGAAGCTGCTGCTGAAACGGTCCCGCCCAAGAAGACATGCAAGAGGAAGCACGTGGACTCACCTGAGGAGTCTCTAACCGAGGACATGGAATATGATAAAGGGGATAGGACCCCTTGATGATGTCTCATTTGGAGACATCCTTGAAGTACTGAAGCAGAGGGGTGACTGGAAGCCCACCAATCCCTCCTCCGAGGAGTCCGTGTTCCTGCAGGCTTTTTGTGCTTGACCCAGTACTTTCTGGGTGACCCCGCCTGCAGATGAGCTGGTTCAGCTCATATTGCAGTGCGCATGGAAGAGTCCTGATACCATTAAACCCATCCCACAGAGGCCGGACAAAATTTTATCTCCCCTCAAGCAACACCTACACTGGTCCAACGGTTTTCCAGTAGACACAATGGTGATGGTGGCTGCCACGAAGAAGGAACTGGCCAAGGAGAGCCAAACTGTCCACCCCCCAAACAGGGAGTGTTGGGTGGTGGACAGGTTAGGAAAATTATTTTTTGCATCATCTACCTTTGCTGTTAGGTCTTTGAATTATCTGGCGTACTTCACCAGGCTTCAGAAAGACTTAGCCACCAAACTCTCCGAAACCTTAGCAGGAGCCGTCTTTGACGAGGTCCTTAACAAAGTTGCCTCGCAGATAGCCACCCTGGAATCCATATTCAACTCCTCCATGCATCTGATTTCCCATGCCACTAAAGGAGCAGCCAGAGCGGTGGGTTCAGGTGTTGTCATGAGACGTCATGCCTGAATGCGCCTTTGTAACTTTGTGGACCCTTTTAAGTCTTCCTTCCTTAATGCTCCAGTGGAAGCTTCTTCCCTTTTTGGCCCAAAAGTGAAAGACACATTGGCCAGTTGTGAGAAGGATGGAAAAACCCTGTCTGCCATGGGTGTATGTTTTAACACCCCTCAGCATCCATACTCTAGGAACCAGAGGAGCAGAAAGATGTGGCACAAGAAATTGCAGGGTCCTTTCTGTGACACACATGATGCGTATACTCCCTGGGGCAGAGAGGATAACTCATCCAGAAGGTGCCACTACAGGGGCATAGGGGGTCTGCGTAATCAGGGCTCCAGAGATTCCTTCTCTGGACAGCCCTATCAGTGCTCCTGAGGAGCGGCCTGATTGCTTTCCTCTGGAAGCAGTCGGGGACGTTTTTCCTTGCACCTTTCTGCCTGGCTAACAATAACAACAGATTTATGAGTGTAACAGATCATAACCAGAGGATACTACGTCCCATTCATTCTTTACCCGAAGTCACCAAGTCGAATTTCCAATGTTCCACCCAGTTAAAGGGAAACAGCAGAGCTAGAAATTCAAAAGCTGCTTCAAAAAAATAGTCATCCAGACAGTCCCACCAGACCAGATAGCATCTGGATTCTACTCAAGATTCTTTTTAGTGCCAAAAAAGACATGGGACTGGAGACCAATTCTGGATTTCAGCATCTTGAACAAGCTTGTCAAACAAGAAAAATTCCAAATGGTCACAGTTCAGTCTATCCTCCCATTCTTGCAGAAAGACGATCAGATGTGCTCAATAGATCTTCAGGATGTGTATTACCACATAAAAATCAACAAATGCTCCAGAAGATGTCTTCGCTTCTGGCTAGGGGTCAATCACTTTCAGTTCCACGTGCTGCCCTTTGGACTCTCTACAGCCCCCAGAGTGTTCACCAAGTTCATGGCAGTGATAACAGCTCACTTGAGACTACAAGGATTCCGAGTGTTTCCATATCTAGACGATTGGCTCCTCACCACCCCCACCAAGCATCTACTGGAGATAGCACTAAATTATACTCTTGGACTAACATAATCTATGGGAATCTCAATAAACTGGGGAAAGTGAAACCTGATTCGCTCCCAATCCTTAGAATTTATCAGAGTAATTTTCAACACAAACGCTTGCCTAGTCTATCTCTCGGACCACAGACTACACAGGATAAGATCCCAAATCGGGGAGATACTCCATCAAAATCTAGTTCCAGCTCGAACAGTCCTTCAACTCCAGGGTTCCATGGCAGTGTCAGTTACCATAGTGTCCTTGGCGAGACTACACATGAGTATTCTCCAATGGCTCCTCCTAACACAATGGCACCCCTTACAACATCCCTTGTCCTTTCAAATATGGATAATTCAGCAATGCAAGCAGGATTTAATGTGGTGGATGAAGCCAGACAGACAACAATGGGGTCGCCCCTTTTGCCCACAACAGCCCAGGGCCACAGTGACTATGGACACTTCCCTGATAGGGTGGGGGGGCTGTATCAGGGGAAAATAGTCCAAGGTACTTGGTCAGAAATAGAGGCCTGCCTACATATCAGTGTCCTAGAACTGTGGGCGGTGCTTCTGGTGTTGCAAGCATTTCAATCCATCCTCCCATCAGAGACAATTGCTATTCTATCAGACAACATGTCAGTAGTGTAGTACATGAACAAACAAGGGGGGAACCAAGTCCTACCCATTGTGTCGAGAAGCATGAAAATTTGGCAATGAGTGATAGCTTCCAACCACTTTCTGATTGTAACCCACATTCCTGGGAGTTACAACGTAATTGCAGACAAGCTGAGCAGATGCATCCTACTGCCTCACGAGTGGTCCCTCAATCCAATTATTGTGGTGAAGATCTTCAGCCGCTGGGGCTAGCCTTGCTGCAACATATTCGCCTCTCCAGCAAACCACAAATGCAGCAACTGCTTCGCCCTAATTCCCCCGCAGTGGGAGTCCCTGACGGATGCTCTGATTTGCAACTGGCCCACAGGACTTCTGTATGCTTTCCATCCCTTCTCCGTGCACCCCCTATTTTTAAAGAATGCACTTTGTGTGAGAAGCAGAGTAATCCTCATTGCTCCTTACTGGCCATGACAAGTTGGTTTCCCTTCCTTTGGCCTCATCTAATAGATCACCCATGGATTCTGGATCCAACTCCGGAACTAATCTCACACCCACAAGGGTTGACTCATCCGAACACGTAGTCTCAAGCTGACAGCTTGGTTTCTCCACTTCCAGTAATCACCAGGCAAAATAACCTTACCTCCCCAGTGCATGATATCGTTCTGGCTTCACATAAACCATCCACCAGGAAAATCTATTTTAGCAAGTGGAAGAGGTCCCTTATTTGGTCCCGACAAAAACAATTAGACCCTTGTTCAGCCCCTGTTAGTGTGGTTTTGGATTATTTATCAAGTCTTCTTCATTCATGAACAGCAGCCTCAACCATTCAAGTACACTTAGCTGCTATCGCAAACTTCCATAATGGGTTTCAGGACTCATCACTAATCTCCCATCGTCTCTGCAAAATTTTCTTAAAAGATGTCTTGCATATCAGACCACGCTTGGAGCCCATCGAACCTTGGAATTTAAATCTAGTGCTACAATCCCTGACACAATCACCTTTTGAACCTTCTTCCACTTGTGACCCAAAGTTCCTGTCCTGGAAATCACTATTTTTGATAGCTGTCCCATGAGCCAGACGCAATTGAGAGCTTTAGGCCTTGTGTGTTAAACGCCCTTACATGGTATTTCATAGGGACAGGGTATCACTCTGGCCCAATCCTTCCTTTCTGCCCAAAGTTATTTCAGAACCGACAATCATCCAGGCGATTGACCTTCCAGTCTTTTTTCCCAACTACTCAAACAAAGGAGAAGACTGCCTTTATTTGCTGGATGTACATAGATAATTACATTTTTACCTGGACAGAACTAAGTCAGTACGTAAATCAGACCATCTTTTTATGTCCTATTCAGGCTGGAAATTGGGAAATCCTGTCTCAAAAGTAAACTTGTCCAAGTGGTTGAGAAACTGTATATCCTTGATTTACCAACGAAATAAAATTCCTCTACTATGCAAAGCCAGAGAACATTCTACCAGGTCAGTAGCAACTTCTGTTGCTTTTCATGCAACGACTTTATTAAATGATATTTGTGCAGCTGCAACTTGGGCTACCTCTCATACCTTTATCACTCATTACAAATTGGACTTGGCCTCCAGGGGAAAAGCATCCTTTGGTTCAATGGTACTCAGGAACTTTCTTCCATAAGGGCCTCCCAGGACTATAGGTAGCTAGGGACTCTGTCCCATCAGGAAGGAACGAATGGAGATTAACAACATCAGATAAAGAAGTTATGTTCTTACCATAACATTCTATCTGTGTTGTACATCTTCATTCATTCATTACGTCCCACCCACCTTCCCCCTCCAGAGGCTCCTAGGGGATTGAATTGGGTCCTACTCCTATTTTAGGGTTTCTGCTCAGAGAAAGCCTCTGCTTTACTTATAATGGGCAAACTTGATCTGAGGTAATAGGGAGAAGGGCATTGTGGGTAAAAGCTTAGCTCGAGAGTTTTTTGGCTGGCACAAACTTGTTACAAGGCCGATGCGGTTCCGAGGATGGAACCAACACCCATCAGTAATGAATGAAGATGAACAACACAGATGGAACATTATGATAAGAGCATAACTTCTTTTTCTTCAACTGTCTCACACTCAGACAGCCTTTTCTTCATTTTGACCACTGATTTTTGCAGTTTTATCAGCTCAAGTGAATATCTTTTTAAGCTCTTTATATTTTTTCCAGCCTTTTGTTGTTTGAGTCGATAAACTCCTTCAGAGTTTCGTTTATTTTAATCAGCTCTGAGCACACCTGATGTACTATTTCCTCTAGATTACTGGAAGCCATGTCATGTTCCAAAGCTGGAGCTTAAACTGCGTTTTAACAGCTGGAGAATTCATCCCAGTCAGTGTTTTCTTTTTACCTTTTCTAGGTGATTTTCTTTCACGCTGTCTTAGTTTCTTCTTTGCTGGCATCCAGGCAGTGTACTTAGCAGCCAGTAACTGAACATACTAAAAGTGACAAGAGATGTCCTTACATTCACTGTTGCAGTGTTCTTTACCTATGGGATTTCTTGCTGTGGAAGGCTGACATTGGCCAGAATATTAAAACTTGCTGTTGCTTTAAGGTTTGCCAAACATCACACATATGCTCTTTACATTGCGTAGGGCATAAAGGTGACATCCGGACGTACCATCCTCTGAACCTCTTTGCTGTCAGTCTGAATGCCTACATTGTTCTCCTCCAGTTTGAACACTGTTTTTGTTTTCAGTTGTCCACCTACATCTTCCTGCCAGTTCCAAGCTGTTGCAGATAAGAAGCCCATAGGGGCTTTGCTTTATCTTAGCTTTTTTGTTCCTCTGGAGAGGTTAATGTCATCCAGGAAGGGTAACTGTCAGTGCAGCAGACAGATTCGTAGGGACCACCACAATAAGTGTATTTTTTGCCTAGGAGCTTCTCATGAACATACAACCTGACCTATTTGTCAAGCTTTCATTCTGAAAACCCCTCATAGTAGGCTTTCTTACCTTTTCTTGTATCTTGAAGAATTAGCATCTTAAGCTTCTCGCTAATTATACAGTGGTAGGAACTTCCTGCCCTAAGGGTCAGCCATTAAGGAAGAAGAAGGTGAAAAAGGTAAGACTGTAATCTTCCGCTGTTCAGCCTCTGCTGGGTGTTTTTCCCGAGGTCAATGAGAACTTGGAAGCTCACGCAGCTGTATTGTCGGATTCCTCTATCACGACCATGTTGGAGACCTACAAGGATCCAACTGGCAGTACATCCGACGAGGCTTTGCAGGCATCTATTTTGGATGTTCTGGGGAACCACTGTTGATTATTTCTGAGGGGCCTAGGGGTGATCCGCAGATTCTAGTTAGGGAAGAAGTTCCTACTACAGTTATTGAATGCTGTTCTGGTTCAGAGCCTTCTAAGTTTTATAGGGCAGATGTTCCCTTATAGAAGAAACAAAAAGTAAACACGTTTCTTCTGCTCCTAGGGATCCACAAAGTGATTGGCAGGCCTTTACTAAGGGGTTGTTTAATGCTTTAATGTCATTAAAGCCTCCTCAGGGGGTTTCTTTTCCTGGTCCTCTTTGGTCCTCTACTCCCCATAAAAGGCCCAGGGAACAGGATTTTTCTAAGGAAGAGTCAGATTTTGATGAGGAATTCCTGGCTTATTCTACTCAAATTCTTTCTCTTTTGGACTATGGGTTAGAGGAACAGGAATTTACTAGCCCTGATACTTCCTTTGAGGAAATTTCATTTGGGGACACAATCAATAGGATGATGGAATTTTTTAAATGTGATTGTGCTCAGGTCCCTGATATCCATAAGACGTATTATGAGTTGTTGCAGATGGAATCCAAAAACTTCTGCTATTCCTCCTATTTCGGTTGCTTTGTTGGATGCTTAGTACCTCTAAAGCTCCTGATTCTCTGGCCCCTGCTGCTAAGAAGCCTCATAGAGTTTATAAGGTGCATGAGGATTATAACTTTTATGTACAGATGTTTTGCCACTGACCCCTCAGTGGTGTCTGTAGTCTCTGACAAGCCTTCTCAATTGCTGCCTTCATCCAAGTTACTGCCTTCTGACAAGGACGGTAGAACTATGGAAAGGTTTATACTTATGCTACCCTAGCTTTTAGGACTATTAATTATCAGAACCATATATCTAGGTATGTGTTGGCTCTCCTTTCTCAGGCCTGTTAGCTTAATTCTGATCTTCCAGACTCTGAGAATAAAACCTCTGCTAAAGTTATGATGCAGTAGATGCCTCTTACAGGGCTGTTGCTTTTGGTTTAGTAATGAGGAGGTATTCTTGGCTTAGGCTTTAACATTTACCTGATGATATTAAGGCTCAGTTGATGGATGCTCCTCTGGATTATAAACTTTTGTTTGAGGAAGCAGCTGCTGGATTTTTAAGTCCCTTCAGGATAAGGGGAATGCTTTACATGAGCTTAAACATGTAATCTGATGTTGTTAATCTTCATTCATTTCTTACTGATGGGTGTCGGTTCCATCCTTGGAACTGAGTCTGCTGTTACAATAAGCTTGCGCCAGCCAAAAAACTCTCGAGATAAGCTTTTTCCCATAGTGCCTCTCTCCCTATTACCTCACATCCTGTTTGCCACAAACAAAACAAGACGTGTCAGGCTAGCTCTCAGCTAAGTCAGTTAAAATTTTTCAATACTATTTTAAAATTGCTTATTGCCTTTCTTAAAACCTTATATTTTCTGTTTAATCACATAATCTTCTGTATCTGCATTTCTCTCACCCTTTTTCTGCTTTTTCTACCAAGTTTGGTATTCTTTGTACCATTGCTGGTACAGGCCTTTCCCTTACCCCTTGAGTATTTCTCTTACCATTGGTGGTAATCCATTTTTCTTTCCTCTTTTCTGTTTAAAAAAAAAAAAAAAAAATATATATACATATATATATATATATATATATATATATATATATGTATATATATATATATGTATATATATATATATATATATATATATATATATATATATCTATATCTATAGAACCACTACTAAATCCCGAAAACCCAAACTACCGACGCCCAAAATCCCGAGACACTAAAATACCGAAACATCAAAACCGCAAAATTCAAACTACCGAAAACTACACTCAACATACACCACACACATACACATGTACACACCTTCCCCCAGAACACAAAGACACAAACCTAAACTACAGAGAAGCAGGGGAGGCAAGCCCCCTGAACCCCACACCCCCCACTTAAATATTCTAACTCCAAGGTCACACTACATACACAAACACACGAAACACCACCAGACACCTACATTCCCCTCGCACACACACATCACAGTCACAACACACACTTACACACTAAACCCCTAACCAACACATTTAAACATAGATACTTACCTGACCTTCCACCATACTGCAACACCAGAAGCGCGAATGTCAAACTCCCGATGACTGGGATTTTGAAGTTCGTGCTTCTGGTCTTTCAGTAATTAGGGGATGTGAAATTGTTCGATCTCGCCATTTGTTCTTACACACGGGTTCGGAGCCGATCCTCGGCTCCGAGTCGGCTGCTT
This sequence comes from Protopterus annectens, assembly GCF_019279795.1. Lineage (NCBI taxonomy): Eukaryota > Metazoa > Chordata > Ceratodontiformes > Protopteridae > Protopterus > Protopterus annectens. The sequence continues at coordinate 155,417,686 of NC_056739.1, forward strand.
CACAAGCTCTGCATCTAAGAGAAAGCTTGAGGCACAGTCTATATCCCATGATCCTCCTCTACCATCCCTCAGATCTAGTTTGCCGCTGCAGCAGATCGCGTCGAGGAGAGCTCGGGCCAGTTAAAACATGTATTTTTTTCAATTTTAGAGCTGTTTAAATTGTTTTTCTTTTTTCTAGTAGCATTTATAGCATTAGTGTGTGTGTGTGTGCTCTTTTACATAGGAGTTTGCTTTTCTATATAGTGATATAGATATAATCTTAGGGCTTAGGCCTGTTTAGTACTGTCAGGGCTCTGACAGCTTTAGTAGTTTGCTTATAAGCTTAGTTAGATTTTCTTCCTAATATTTAAAAGTATAGCATTTGTGTGCTTGTTTATATATATATATATATATATATATATATATATATATATATATATATATATATATATATATATTCTTATATTTACTCTTATATAGTGTAGTGTGTATTCATATTAGTTAAATTATTGACTGTTGCTAAGATTACTTAGCTTCTCATAGTACTTAGTTAAATTAGTGTTTATACTCTTGATAAGCTAGCTAACCTTGTTGATAAAGTTTGTTCCTTGTCTGTCATGGCTGAAAAAGCTAAATCAGGGTTCAAAAGATGTCAGTGTGGACAGAAGATGTCCATTATTGACAATCATGCCTCCTGCGTCTACTGTCTTGGCCCTCTCCATCTGCAGGAGGACTGCTCTATTTGTCACTCTTTCAGTGGAAGGGTCATGATGGAAAGGCTCAGGAAGCTGATAGAAAGGGGCTTATTAAAGCCTGACTTTCAAGAAGCCTTGGAGAAGGCTGATCAGGCATCTAAGTCTTCGAAGGGGTCGAAGACTTCAAAGGTTTTGGAGCCCAGGTCATTGGCTCCGAGCACCTCGTCTAAGGTTCGGTCGCCGGCTCCACAGACCTCGGGGCCGAGCACCAAGCGATTATCTCTCATCGAGCCTCAGGTCTTGGAGCCGGTGTCTGAGGTGCCTCCATCCTCGATCCTTCAGTCGGTGACATCTTCGGCCCCTTTGACCCGTTCTTCCAGGCAGTTATCTGATACTGACGTGGACTGAGTGGTACAGAAGCTCATGGAGAATACAGCTCTGTCCAAACTAATTGCGGTTTCGTCCCAGTTGGTTTTGAAACTGGAAGCCCTTCCTGTATCTCCAGCAGATCCTCCTTCGAGACCCCTCGAGTCTTCGGAGCTGGGAGAAGAGGAACCGATGATTGTTGAACCTTCGGTGCCGAAGCCTACCTTTGTGTGATCGGCGCCACTGACCTCGACTTCCTCAGAGCCCATCGAGGAGTCACGGAGCCGATGGTCTCTCCTTGGTTCCTGGGCCGAGAGTCGAACCGAGCTTTCGGTTCCGACTCTCCCCCTCGGAGCCTCGGCACAGATTAGTTCGGCTCCTTCCTCGGGGTCGAAGCCGGTGGTCTCGGTCTCGGGGAAACTACTGTGCTCTTCGGATCCAGTGGAATCCTCGGCCCGGGGCTCCGGTGCCTTCAACATCATGAGGAAGGTTTTGTCTGAAAAGACATTCACTTCATCGGAATCGTCTTCTCCTTCCCCCAAAGGGCCGTGTTCTGTTTCTGTACCAGCGATCCCTCCCAAGCGTAGAGACCCAATGCCTCAGCCACCCCCAGAGGGTGTTCCCTGTTCCTGGGAAGCTTCACCAGATGCCCCCTCTGATGAAGTCCCGAGGAAGAAATTGTGCAAGAGGAGGCACATTGATTCTCCACAAGAATCACTGACATCGGACACCGATTTGGATGAGTCGGAGGGTCTCCACGGTCCCCCTCAGAGGATGTCTCGTTTGCTGACATCTTGGAGATCTTGAAACAAAGGGGTGATTGGCAGACCCTTGCCCCCACTGAGGATGAATCGGTGTTGCTGAAGGCACTTGGGGCTCAACCTTCTACCTCATGGGTGACCCCGCCCTTCGATGAGCTAATGGACCTAATAGCTCGAAGGGCGTGGGAGACTCCGGATACAGTGGAACCAGTCCCTAGGAGGCCGAATAAGTATATTACTGCCACCTGAGACAAAGCTTATCTTACAAAAGGAGTCCCAGTGGATGATATGGTGGTAGCGGCAGCCACGAAGAAGGAAATGTCTGAGTCATCTTCCTCTGTTCATCCTCCTAATAAGGATTCCAGGACTATGGACAGGTACGGGAAGCGCGTTTTCAGTTCAGCGACTTTTGACATGCGTTCGCTGAACTACCTCACACATTTTTCGCGACTTCAGAGAGAACTCATTAAGGAGTTGGGAGATACTCCCCAGGGTAACACAGATGCTGCTGTCACCGAAAAGGTAACAGCACAACTTAACACCCTCAGTTCGATAGTAAACTCGTCCATGAGGCTCATCTCGTATGCAGCCGAGGGTTCGAGTAGGGCTGCAGCTTCAGCGATCGCTCTACGGAGGCAATCCTGGATGCGCCTTTGCTCCTTTGTGGAAGTCTTCAAGTCTTCCTTTACTAATGCCCCCTTTGATGGTGCCACCCTGTTTGGTCCCAAAGTGAAGGAGACTCTCACTCGGTGTGAGCAAGAAGGTAAGACCCTGTCTGCCGTAGGGGTCCGATTTTCCGCCCCGACCAGACCGTACCCCAAAGGGCAAAGAGGCGGAAAAATGTGGTTCCGAAAGACTCAGGGATCTTTCCTATCCACACAGAGTGACGCCCCCTCCAGAGGTAGAGGAGGAGGCAGGAATGGAAGACGCTGCCCAGGCGGCAGAGGGGATGTGCAGAACCAGGGTGACAGGGATAGCATCCCTGGGAAGCCCTTCCAGCAATCCTGAGGGGAGGCCCAACTGTCATACTCTGGAGTCAGTCGGGGGTCGCTTAACTTTATACCCAGAGGCCTGGCTAAATCTTACTACGGATTTCTGGGTAAAAAGCGTAGTAACCAGAGGATACAACATCCCATTTATAACCATGCCCCCCAAACAAAAGAGATTTCCAGATGTCCCACCCAGTCTGCGAGATCAAGCAGCCATAGAAATAAGAAAGCTGCTCGAAAAAAAGAGTCAAACAACCAGTCCCAGCAGACCAGATAGGATCCGGAACTTACTCAAGGTTCTTTTTAGTTCCAAAGAAAACAGGGGACTGGAGGCCGATTTTGGACCTCAGCAAACTCAACACCTTCGTAAGGAAGGAAAAATTCTGGATGGTCACGCTACAGTCGATCCTTTCCTTCCCACAGAAGGATGATTGGATGTGCTCTATAGATCTCAGGGACGCTTACTACCACATCAAAATGGCCAAAGCATCCCGGGATCATCTGCGCTTCCGGCTGGGAGCCAGTCATTTCCAATTTCGAGCTCTGCCCTTTGGTCTCACCTCAGCCCCCAGGGTGTTCACCAAATGCATGGCAGTAGTGGCGTCTCACCTGAGGCGGATAGGATTCCGGGTGTTTCCGTATCTGGACGACTGGCTCCTCACCACCACCACCAAGCATCGCCTTGTACAATCCAGGGAGTACAAAATCAACCTTTGTTCCCGTTTAGGGATCTCGGTCAATTTTGAATAATCTGCCTTATCGCCCTCACAGCATATCTTATTCATAGGGGTGGAGTTAGGTACTACCACAATGCTGATCAAACTCCCACAAACAAGAGTATCAGCCCTCAGAGATCAGGTCGCTATTCTTATTCAGAACAGAAAAGTTTCTGCGGCACAAGTGCTGAAAGTTCTAGGCATGATGGCAGCCACGCTGGTTGCAGTTCCTCTGGGCCGGATGCACATGAGGATCCTCCAGTGGCTGCTCTTCGCACAGTGGTCATTCCAACAGCTCCCTCTGTCACACCACATCTCAATCACGGAATCTTGCAAGCGGGATCTTCGATGGTGGCTAAACAGCCAGGATCTGACGATGGGTCGTCCGTTTGTATTACCCAGCCCTACAGCCACAGTAACCACGGATGCTTCCCTGATGGGATGGGGGGGGGGCTTTTCAGGGGAGAACAGTCCAAGGAGAGTGGTCCAAGATAGAGTGCAATCTGCATATCAGTGTTCTGGAGCTGAGAGCGGTGTTCCTAGCGTTGCAACACTTTCACGAATCTCTACCTCTAGGAACAGTGGCAGTTCAGACGGACAGTATATTGGTGGTCTGGTACATAAACAAGCAGGGTGGAATCAGATCTTATCCACTATGCAGAGAGGCCCTGAGAATTTGGCAATGGGCGGTGTCCACAGGTCGTTTTCTGATAGCAACGCACATCCCAGGGTCATCCAATGTCATTGCGGACAGGTTGAGCAGAGCCATCCTGTTGCCTCACGAGTGGTCCCTGAACAGTCAAGTAACGGAAATGATTTTCCGCAAATGGGGCCAGCCTTGCTGCGATCTTTTTGCATCCCCCTTGAATGCCAAATGCAGAAGCTACTTTGCCCTTCTTCCCCCTCCGGGGGGTGCCCCCAGGGACGCACTGGTACACGATTGGCCCCCGGGTCTCCTGTATGCTTTTCCTCCTGTCTCTTTGATTCCCAAATTTCTAAAGAAAGCCAGGAATCTGGAAAGGACGATCATACTCATAGCACCAATCTGGCCTCGACAGATCTGGTTTCCCTTCCTTCGGGCCCACCTGATGGAGGAACCATGGATTCTGGACCCAGAGCCAGATCTGTTGACTCACTCGTTGGGAGTTCCTCATCCATCCCTTCAGTCCCTCAAACTGACAGCTTGGCTGCTCCACTTCCCAATTTAGCCAGGTCAGAGTTTTTGTCTCCTACAGTACAACACATTTTAGTTTCCTCCCACAAACCCTCTACCAGAAAACTATACAAAAGCAAATGGAAATGTTTTGCTTACTGGGCATCAGCGCAAGGATTAGATCCCTTTTTGGCCCCAATACACAAAATCCTAGAATTTTTATCCACACTGTTTCACAAAGGGGCCTCTACTTCTATGATAAGGGTGCAGTTAGCGGCCATATCAAACTTCCATGTAGGTGAAGGGGGTTCTTCGCTTATGTCTCACAGGATTTGTAGGGCCTTCATGAAGGGTACCTTTCTCCTTCGGCCACCCATCCATGAGCAGTTTTTCCATGGAATTTGAATTTGATGTTGTCTCAGCTTATGCTGCCACCATTCGAACCAGCTTCAACCTGCTCACTTAAGTGTTTGTCATGGAAGACCCTTTTCCTCATTGCTGATACCTCAGCTCGTAGAATATCAGAGCTACAGGCATTGTCAGTCAGACCGCCATACTTGGTTTTTCACCCAGACAGAGTCACCTTGCGTACCAATCCGTCATTTCTCCCGAAGGTATGCTCTGTGCTTAACATTAACCAGTCTATTGAACTACCCACATTTTTCAAAAACCATTCAAACAAATTGGAATACACGCTACACAAGTTGGATGTACATAGACAACTGAGATTTTATCTGGACAGAACAAAGGATTACAGAAAGTAGGATCAGCTGTTCGTGTCATTCGCAGATAATAAGAAGGGCATGGCAGTAACTAAACGGACATTATCCAAATGGCTTTCGGACTGCATAAATGTTGTTTATTCAGCTTCAAAGCAACCACTTCCGTTCAAGCCTAAGGCTCATTCTACCAGGGCCGTTTCTACTTCTTCAGCCCATGCCGCTCTTCTTCCATTGGATACTATTTGTGCAGCGGCTACGTGGGCAAAACCTCATACGTTTGTCACTCACTACAAAGTAGACAGGTCCTCCAAGGACAGGGCGTCCTTTGGTTCCACTGTACTCAGGAACGTTCTTCCATAAGTCACCCAGGGTAATGGAGCTAGGGACGCTACCCGTGTGTAGGAACAAACGGCGAGATCGAACAATTTCACATAAAGAAGTTATGTTCTTACCATAACGTTGCATGTGAATTGTTCATCTCGCCTTTGTTCTTACATCCCCTCCCTCCTTCCCCCACCACGTTCTGGAAGAACGGGTACGACTAGTGCCTGGTTGATATTTTTTAGGTTGCCTCCTCTACCTATTCTTCAATAAGTTGCTTATTAGCTATTTGCCTATCTGTGGTTGGTTCTAGTATTGTTCACTCTTAAGTGTGTGATTGCGTGAGTGTTAGACGCAGTGGTTAGTAGTGCATTCTGGTTCTTGCAAACTAGATCTGAGGGATGGTAGAGGAGGATCATGGGATATAGACTGTGCCTTGAGCTTTCTCTTAGATGTAGAGCTTGTGAAGCAGCCGACTCAGAGCCGTGGATCAGCTCCGAACCCGTGTGTAAGAACAAAAGCGAGATGAACAATTCACATGGAACGTTATGGTAAGAACATAACTTTGTTTTTTGGCTATATAGTCTCGAAAGTTTGAAATTCGGTATTTCAAACTTTCGAGATTATGATCCTGTATATATATATATATATATATATATATATATATATATATATATATATATATATATGGGTTACCGTTAAAAGATGGAACGTGCAAAACATCGACAAACGGAGATCCCGGTCCATATCATCGCCACGTCAGTTGTTCGACACATCAAAATATCGATGGTCAGTTCTTTGACACTTCAAAACATCGACGTGCTACTCTATGACATCCATTTCACTGATAGTGTACACAGCAAACACCCCAATGCTGATATCCATTAAACAGTTGAAGTTAAGACATTAAGACAGTACGTGTACATAATCATAATATAAACATATACATACAATTAAAGTAAGTCCATCACACGTCACCGCTCATTCAAAACACAGAAGTGTAGCGCATAAGTCACCGCTTATCCAGAACAGAAACTTAAACACTCATCCATAATAAAATATATCACTTTTACAATATTTCACTTTAGCGCATTACTTTAGCGCATTATAACAGTATGCACATGTAGGTTACATTTTAAGTAGACAGGTAATGTTGAAAACGAAGTCCAACGGGGTGTACTCTTCCCTATTAGATAGTATACATTGGAATCTATCATGTCTCTCAATCAGTCTCCTTTTCTTTGATGAGGAAGGTACTCCGGTAACCATTCGCACAAGTAACTCATCTAAATGGTCCTGCTGCCGACACAGAGCCCTTATGATTACATCTAAATCAGTCACTCTCGCACCCACTAGACACTTCACTCGCCTGTGCCAAGCTTCTACCGAGTTTTGTGTCCATGGTAGGAAAAGTTAATTCAACTCAGACACGTTCCAAAATTATATTGGGAATAGTGGTGGAAAGCGGACAGTACCAGACTTACAAGTGCTAAACTTACGCAGCCTACCATAGATGTAGTAGTCAGTAAAGTACTTAACTAATTCTCTACCCTCGTCAGGTACCCTTTCTTTGAGCTTATTGAATGTTGCCACAACTTGATCCTCAGGCAGGAACGCCATTGCCACCAATGATTTAATACATAGCTGAAATCGCATATTACTGTTGTACAGTGAACTCAAACCAACCTGCTGAACCTTTCACCATACTTTCTGCCCAAAGTGGAACAAACAGCCCTTGGACTGCACATCATCAAAGTTTAACTGTATACTTTTCAGAGCTGCGATCTCAAAAATCACATAGTATATATTTCACACTTTTGACAAAACCATTCTCAGCCAGTAGTGTGAGTAAGGCATTCCAAAGATAGTTATAACATTTTAAAGATTTAGAGCTCATTAGTGCATAAAATAGTGGTACTACCTTACAATACGACCCTAGCTTTAATAGACTGCGAATACTATACAATTGTCTACATGTAAGACCCCTATGGAAATATGTCCCCTCCATCATCCATATAGTAGCCTTACTGAGATCATACAAATTGTTAACAGTGCTGAATGTATATACCACTGTATTACCGGAAGTATCAGCGATCCGTTTAGCAATGAATGTACCGTCCTTTAGGTTGTACCTGCTTACATCTAACTATAATAAATTATATTCCGTACTTCCAGGGGTGAGATGATATTTACGGCGTACTCTTGCAGTATGTTGTAATAGTGCTCTTCTCCGTGGTACATTATGCACTGCGTCTAAAGAAGTAGATGCTAAACTATCCTCTAGCAAAACACAAGGCATCTCTCTGCTAAGCTGTGCTCTAACTTTAACATCACTACACACCCTATATCTCTGTATTTTACTCGGGTCACCACTGTGCTAATGTGGTGTAGATTTCAGGAGTTGGTCACCACTACTTACTAATGTAGTTACCGGTCTACCTTTACAACGGCTGGTTAATTTCTCTTTGCAACACCAGTATCTCTTTTCATTCCTGCTTCGTTCAAGGTAATACAAATACCCATCAATGTGAAGCATTGCTTTAACCTTTTGCAATGTTGTTGTTTCATATATGCTTCCTATTTCACCCGGACCAGGTAAATCCTTATCTACATTGTAATATCTTTCAAACACTCCTTCGTGGATACAATATTTTCCCTCTCACTGTTTGGCAATTTTGAATGTAGCCACGTAGTGTGTGTGTTGACTATTTAAATGTCGACGAATTACGTTGTCGCACAACTGACGTGTCGATGATGTGGACCGGGATCTCCATTTGTCGATGTTTTGCACATTCGATCTTTTAACGGTAACCCATATATATATATATATATATATATATATATATATACATATATATATATACATACATACATATATGTAAACGTTCCTGTCTGTCCTGCGTGACTTTATTTTTTTCACGGGCTTCAAACACTGTGATCGGTGTGATAGAAATATGCCCAATGTGGATAAGCATACATCCTGCGTGTATTGTCTAGGGGTACCCCATCTTTCTGTGAAACTCCCTTGTGAGATTTGCAAAGGATTCAGCTCCCGTACATTATTGGAGCGTAAGAACAACTTGATGTTGAAAGGTTTACTGAAATCTCCTTTCATGGAGGCTATCTCTGAGTCTCAGGGCTCACTCCCACCTAAGAGAGAACATAAAAAGAGGAGCAAATCCTTACCCTCCTCTCCTCATGACACTGAAACTAAACAATCAGAACTAAGACAAAAAGTTCTGAAATTGGCAACATTCTCAGCTCCAGGGCCTAAACCTTCGACCTCGGCACCGATTTCGGTTCCAAAACAACAGCCAGCTTTGGTGCCGTCTTCTTCTTCAGCACCTATGTCTGCACCAACCATGACAGCTCCGACAATTTCTACAGCAATGGCACCGACCCACCTTTTGGCATCAAAAATAGTTGTCCCAGATCTGGTCACTTCTCCCCTCCCTGTACTTCATATTGGTATTTTGACCTCGGTGCCAAAAGGTGAAATTACTCCCCAGACCAGATATTTCCCATTGATGGACCAATTTGTAGGCCAGCAGTACAGCCCCTTTTTAGAGTGCCGTACTTCACCTTAGGGGATGTCCACCAACTATTCCAAGAATATTTCAGAACTTGATGTAGTGAGGTTCATGGATCAGCTCTTGGTGGCCAGAGGAATATCAACTCCATCCAAGCCCTCCCTCCCTCCCTCCCATCTGCAGCCAAGGGATCTTCTCTAAGGACTCCACAATATTTTTCTCCTTCAACCTCCTTGCAGGTTTCGGAGCATTTGTCACCGCCAACCCCGGTTCCAGCTTCCTCAGTACCGGTGGTCGATCTCACCATGGTACTGGAGCCTACCTTTTGTCCTTCCACTCTCCCGGAGGTGAAGCATCCTCAGGACTGAGGCTGGTCTGTTGACACCGTGTTCCCTGGTACGGCGTCTCCTTATTGCATGTCTGCCATGGTTCCGGTTGCTTTAACAGAGCCGTCTCCTCCCGTGGCTCCCTCCCTGGCAGCGGGTTCTTCGGAGCAGGGTGTGACCCTGCTTTCCAGGTGATGGAGAGGGCACTGGCCTCTGCGGCCTCTCAGTCGGCCCCTCTGGTGCTAGAGATCCGCTCTTTCCCGGCCTTTGAGCCACAGCTGACACAGCCCACTACTCATGGACACCTCAAGACCTCCTTCAACAAGGTTCCCCCTCTGCAGGATTGTTTATTTATTTATTTATTTATTTTATATTTGTTAACTGGGAAAATCCAGCTGGACCAGGTCCATTTTCAGTGGAGGCCCGGGGAGAAAAGCTCCACAATTAAGAAGACATTTATACAATTACAGATATACATACATTTATAGAATCTGAGATATGCATACAAAACAGGTAGTAGTGAAAAATGTATTTACAAGGAAAGTTATTGGATGCTCCTGTCGAGGAGGTTCCTTGCAAGTGAATGTGCAAGAGGAAGCACGTGGAATCCCCGAGGAATCTCTGACCGAAGATACAGACTACGATGAGGGTGAGGGTCCCCATGGTCACCCCTGATGATGTCTCCTTTGTAGACATCTTAGAAATCCTGAAGGAATGGGGTGATTGGAAGTCCACCACCCCTTCCCCTGAGGAGTCCATATTCTCGCAGGCTTTCCAGGCCCGACCCTCTACCTCCTGGGCGACCCCGCCTGCAGATGATCTCGTACAGCTCATCATGCAGTACACGTGTAAGAGTCCTAATACCACTGAACCTATTCCCCCAAAGGCCGGACAAAACCCCTCCAGAGAACAACCCACACTGGTCCAAGAGCTTTCCGGTAGATGCTATGGTTATGGTGCCGGCCACTAAGAAAGAGGTTGCTCATGAGAGCACTAGTGTCCATCCCCCAAACAGGGAGTCTGTGGCTATAGACAGACTTGGGAAGTGGGTGTATTCTTCAGCGGCCTTTGCTATCTGGTCCCTGAATTATCTGGCACACTTTACTTAGCTTGAGAGAGACCTACATTTGGAACTCTCAGAAACCCTGCCAGGAGCAGTATCTGATGAGGTACAGAACAAAGTTGCCTCATAGCTTGTGACCCTGGAGTTCATCTCTAATTCGTCCATGAAGTTGATTTCCCACTTGACCGAAAAGGCAGCTAGAACAGCAGGTGAAGGCGTTGTTACCAGACGTCATGCCTGGATGCGTCTATGTGACTTTGCGAATGCTTTAAGTCTTCCTTCCTAAATCCCCCCATGGAGGCCTCCTCTCTTTTTGGCCCAAAGGTAAAAGACATAGAGGCCAATATACATAATAATGTTCTAAAACTGAGGGCGGTGCTTCTAGCGTTGCAAGCATTTCAGTCTGTTCTCCCTTCAGGAACAATTGCCATCCAGTCCGACAACATCAGTAGTCTGGTACATCAACAAACAAGGTGGAACCAAGTCCTACCCATTGTGTTGAGAGGCCATGAGAATTTGGCAATGGGTGATAGCTTCCAACCACTTTCTGATAGCAATGCACATTCCCAGGGATTCCAACACGATTGCAGACAAGTTGAGCAGATACATTCTCCTGCCTCACGAGTGGTCCCTCAATCCTGTCATAGCGCAGAGGATATTTAGTCGCAGGGGCCAGGCTTGCTATGATCTATTCGCTTTCCCCACAAATCACAAATGTAGCTACTTTGCCCTAATTCCCCCGAAGGAGGAGTCCCCAAGGGACGCTCTTGTACATGATTGGTCCACGGGATTTCTTTATGCTTACCCACCACTCCCACTGATTTCCCAGTTCTTGATGAAGGCTCATCGGTTGAAAAGCAGAGTAATCTTTATTGCACCCTACTGGCCATGACAAACTTGGTTCCCCTTCCTTTGGCCTCACCTAATATAGCAACCTTGAATTCTGGATCCAACTCCAGAACTACTATCTCATCCACAGGGATTGGCATATCCAAATTTATTGAACCTCAAGCTGGCAGCTTGGTTCCTCCACTTCCAGTGATTGCCAAGCAGAACAACCTGTCCTCCCCCGTCCGTCACATTTTTCTGGCTTCCCATAAACCATCCACCAGGAAACTTTATCTCAGCAAATGGAAGAGATTCATTATTTGGTCTTGTGAAAAAGGAAGAAATCCTTTTTTCGGTTTGCTGTTGATGATTTTGTATTATCTATCTAACCTCCATTCTGGAGCTGCAGCTTCTTCCATTAGAGTACACCTGGCAGCAATTTCCAACTTCCACATTGGTTTTGAAGGCTCCTCCTTAATCTGTCACCATCTCTGTAATACCTTTTTGAAGGAAGTTTTACATATCAGACCCACCCCCCCTTCAAACAACCGATTGAGCCATGGAATTTGACACTGGTTCTACAAGCATTGACTCATCCTCCTTTTGAATCTGCCACCAATTGTGACTTAAAGTTGTTATCCTGGAAAACCGTATTCTTAGTGGCCATTACTTCAGCTAGACGTATTTCTGAGTTACAAGCCTTATGTATAAAATGTCCCTATATGGTTGTCCATAAGGACAGAGCATCACTACGGACTAATCCCTCCTTTTTACCTAAAGTTGTTTCTGATTTCACTATTAATCAAACAACTGATCTACCAGTCTTCTTTCCAAATTTCTCCAATAAAGGAGAATATTCAATCTGATGTTAATCTTTGTTCATTCCTTATGATGGGTTATCAGTTTCGTCCTCGGAACCGAGCCGGCCTTATACCAAGCTCGCATCAGCCAAAAACTCTTGAGCCAAAATCCTACCCACAATGCTCTGCTCCCTGTTACCCCAGATCTCGTTTGCCGTGTTGCTGCACAGCCATGTCAAGCCTTCTCTCTCAGATAAGTGTTCAATTTTTTGAAGTTTTTGTATTATTAGTGTATACAAAGTTTTCAATTCTTCCCTGACTCTGTCTTCTTATCCTATCGCAACTTAGAGACTCTCTCCCTATAGTATATTCTGTCCTTTTTCTTACCTTTGAGGTAATTCTCCATTACCATCATTGGTAATTCTTTCTCTCCCTTTTTCACCTTTCTGGGTACTTTCATAACTTTTTAGTAATATCATAGTTTTTCCCTTGATATTACAATGTTGGATAAGAAAAGTATTACTGGTTTCAAACACTGTACAGAACGTGGCTGTAAGTTACCACTTTCTGATGTCATGATTTGTGTGTTTATTGTCTGAATGTTTCCCACCTGTCAGTGGACCCCTCGTGTGGGATTTGTACAAATTTCTCAACTAGGACTCTGAATGAAAGGAAGAACAAACTTATACTAAAAGGCCTCCTTGAATATCCTTTCTGCGAGGCTATCTCTTGGTCAGAGGGCTCACCCCTTCCTTCTAAACCCCGTAAGAGGCATTCTTCTTATTTCTCCTCAAGGTCACTCACTTCGTCTCCCACTGGAGATCACAAGGAGCCAACTCACAAAAAGGTGAACACTTTGGGCCCGGCACTGCCATCTATGGTCCTTTCGGCCCCAGCCTCAGCACCACCCTAATTTGTTCTCACTCCAGCTATGTCTTCTTCACCACCACCTGGACCAGAGTTCCCGGTGCAGACACTCACGGCTCCGACGGTGTCGTCACAGCCTTTTTTGGCACTGCTGACATCGGTGCAGACTCTTTTGGCACTGTCTCTACAGGTACAGTCCCCTTTGGCACTGTTGGTACTGACTCCTTCGGCTCCGTCCTTGCTGATGCACTCAGTGTCTGTGATACTGCCCTCTATGGTGCAGATGCCTTTGGCACCGACCTGCTCAGTGCAGTCACTTTTGGCAATGTCGTTACCGGTGCAGACACCTTCTTCAACAGTACCGTATTCATTAGTGCAGACATTTGACACACCGCCCTTCATGGTGCAGACAACCTCGATGCCTATGGCACCACCTTTGTCGGCACAGATACCCTCGGCACCATTCTCCTCGGTGCAGACATCCTCAGCTCCGGGCTCTACATTACACAAACTCGCCAGAACTAAGTACTCTCCCTCCATAGATCCTTTTGTGGGAAGTCAGTACAGCCCCTTTTTAGACAGGCCAGAATCTCCATCAGGTCTCTCTATGAGGTTGACCAGGAGCCTCTCAGAACAAGCATGTTGATCAGTTGTTTGTGGCCAGGGGACTCTCTAATCCTTCTAAAGCTGCCTCTTGCAGGTGACCGTATTTCTCCACAGACTCCATCTTACACTCCTCCTCCTTCTACTCCCAGGGAAGCACTGAAGCCCCTTCCTCTGACAGCAACTTCCCTTCCTTTGACACCAACAGTGGACTTCACTTTGGAGCTGGAATCGTCCTTGTGGCCCTCGGTGCACTGGGCCCTTCTCCAGCTAGCGGCTGTGCCATGGGGGAAGGCGTATTTGGTTCAATGCCAATTTTTCTATGGCACCCTCCAGGAATCTTCATCCACTCACACTCCACAGCCCTCTTGAGACTCCTGGTCTGGGGGTTGGCTCGTCGGATAGGGTTGTGACCCCGGTCCCGAGGTTGTCATGGTCGGTTCCAGGCTCCCATCCCTTTTCGGGTGGTCCGGCCTTCCAGGCCATGGAGAAGGCACTTGCCTCTGCCCTCCTCTGTGCTGCAACTGTTGCAAGCCACAACTACTGGACTTCAGACACAAGGGCCTCAGGCTCCCCCCCCCCCAGGAGATCCCCTCCTCGCAATCTTCCCCAGAGCACCCCACTGAGGAAGTCCCTTGCAAGGCTTCGTGCCAGAGGAAGCACATGGACTCCATTGAGGAGTCTCTAACCGAAGATACAGACTTTGATGATGGGGAAGGGTCCCCACACTCACCCTCTGATGAGGTGTCCTTTGGTGGCATCCTCGAGATCCTAAGACAGAGGGGGGACTGGAAGTCCTCCAACCCTTCCTCAGAGGAATCCGTATTCCTGCAGGCATTTTGTGCCTAGCCCCCTACCTCCTGGGTTACCCCACCGGCCAATGAGCTTGTCCAGCTCATCATCCAGTGTGCATGGAAGGCTCCTGACACTTTGGAAGCTATACCTCGGAGGCCTGACAAAATTTTATCTCCCCCTGCTGAATATCTTCATTGGTCAAAAGGTTCTTCCAGTAGATGCCATGGTGGTGGCAGCTGCAACCAAAAAAGACTTGGCAGAAGAGAGCCAGACTGTCCATCCGCCCAACAAGGAGTTACGGGAGATAGACAGACTCAGGAAGCTTGTGTTTGCTTCATCGACCTTCGCTGTAAGGTCCTTGAACTACTTGGCACACTTTATGAGGCTCCAGAGGGACCATATCAACCAATTCTATGAAACCTTGGCAGGAGCTTTTTCTGATGAGGTGCGTGACAAGGTAGCCTCTCAGATAGTGACCCTGGAATCTATATCCAATTCTTCCATGAGCCTCATTCCACATGCAATGGAAGGAGCAGCTAGAGCGGCAGGCGTAGCCAAAGTCACGAGACATCATGCCAGGATGAGCCTTTGTGACTTTGCGGACTCCTTAGGCTTCCTTTATGAATGCCCCCATCAAGGCCTCTTCATTGTTTGGCCCAAAGGTTAAGGATACGCTGGCAAGGTGCGAACAAGTTGGTAAGACCCTCTCTGCCATTAGTGTCTGACATTCCACCCCTCAATGATTCTACACCAGAAACCAGAGGAGTGGGAAGATGTGGCACAGAAAATCAAAAGGCTCTTTCATTGATGCACGTTCCGAGTTCTCCCCTAAGGGCAGAGGGGGAAACTCTAATGGAAGATGCCCCTTTCAGGGCAGGGGAGGTCCGTGAAACCGGGGTTCCAGAGATTCTTTCTCTAGGCAACCGTACCAGCACGCCTGAAACGTTGCCCGACTGCTCACCTCTGGAAGCAGTCAGGGGTTGTTTTTCCTTGTACCCTACTGCCTGGCGAACCATAACCACCGATTCCTGGGTACAACAGATAATATCCAGAGGCTACCGCATTCCCTTCCATCTCTGTCCCACTTCACCCAGAAATTTACCCGACATCCCACCCAGTCAAGGGAAAGCAGCAGCACACAAAATCCAAACGCTACTTCAAAAAAGAGTCATCCAAATGGTCCCACCAGACCAGATAGGATCTGGTTTTTACTCAAGATTCTTTTTTAGTGCCAAAAAAGACAGGGGACTGGAGACCGATTCTGGATCTCAGCACACTAAACAAATTTGTAAAAACAGAGAAATTCCGGATGGTCATGGTTCAGTCTATCCTTTTTTGGAAGAAGACAATTGGATTTTCTACACATCTTCAAGATGGGTATTACCATATAAAAGTGGACAAATGCTCAAGAAAGATACCTCTGCTTCCGCATAGGAGCCAGTCACTGTCAATTTTGAGCACTGCCCTTCGGTCTCTCTGCAGTCCCCAGAATGTTCACCAAATGCACGGCAGTGGTTATCACTCACCTCAGACTTCATGGAGGAAGCCCTGGATTACACTGTTCTCACAGCTCAGTGCCTGGGAATCACTGTAAACTGGGAGAAGTCCAACACGATCCTGGTACAATCTTTAGAATTCATCGGAGTTCTGTTGGACATGAGAAATTGCACAGCATCTCTTCCGGATCACAGACTTCAAAGTATAAGACAACAGGTTCAGCTGCTAATCTGTCACCACAAATCTTCTGCTTGGTCCGTATTCCAACTCTTGGGGTCAATGGCAGCCTCGATCACCATTGTTCCTCCTTCCAGGTTCCACATGAGACTTCTTCAGTGGCTACTTCTCACTTACTGGTACCTTCTTCCACATCCTTTGTCTTTTCAGATAAGTGTAACTCATAGATGCAAGCAAGACTTGCTCTGGTGGACGTCTCAAAATCCCCAACAATGGTTTCACCCCTTCAGCCCCCATCAGCCAAAAGCCGCGGTGACCATGGATGCCTCCCTGATGGGGTGGGGAGGGCTATGTTAGGGAAAATCGGTCCAAGGCACCTGGTCGGAGACAGAGGCTCATTTGCATATCAGTGACCTGGAGCTAGTATTGCAAGCATTTCACTCGATCCTTCCATCAGGAACTATTGCATTCCAATCAGACAACATGTCAGTAGTCTGGTACATCAACAAGCAAGGGGGCACCATATATTACCCATTATGCCGAGAGGCCTTAAGAATATGGCAATGGGCGATAGCTTCCAACTGCTTTATAATTGCAATGCACATTCCCAGGAGCTCCAGTGTTACAGTGGACAAATTGAACAGGTGCATTCTACAACCTTACAAGTGGTCCCTCAATCCTATGATAGAGGCAAAAATTTTCAACTGCTGGGGCCAGCCTTGCTGCAGTCTATTCACCTCCCCTATCAACTACAAGTGCAGCAACTACTTTGCCCTGATCCCTCCTCGGAGACAGCCACCAAGAGACACTCTAGTCCATGCTTGGCCCTCAGGTCTGCTTTATGCTTACCCTCCTCTACCTCTCATTCCCCAATTTTTGAAGAAAGCATGGCAGTTGAAGAGCAAAGTAGTCCTCATTGCACCATATTGGCCTCAACAAGTTTGGTTCCCCTTCCTTTGGCCTCAGCCACTAGATCAACCATGGAATCTTAATCCAACTCCGAGGTTGATCTCCCATCCTCAGGGTCTGACCCACCCCAGTCTAACAGACCTGAAGCTGATAGCTTGGTTTCTCCATTTCCAATGATTGCCAGGCAGGATAACCTCTCCTCCCCAGTGTGCATTATTCTTATTGCATCTCATAAATCATCCACCAGGCTAACCTATCTTAGCAAATGGAAAAGATGTACCTTATGGGCATCCAACAAACAATTGGACCCCTTTTCAGCCCCAGTTTCGGTGGTATTAGATTATTTGTCAGATCTCTTTCAATCTGGGGTATCAGCCTGTACTGTTCATGTTCATTTAGCTGCCATTTCTAATTTCCACATTGGCTTCCAGGACTCTTCACTCATGTCACACAGACTCTGTAAGACTTTCTTGAAGGGCGTTTTTCACCTAAAGCCTCCCTTTAGAAAATCAGTACAACCTTGGGACCTGGCTTTGGTTCTGCAAGCCCTAACAGCACCCCCCTTTGAACCTGCATCTTCATGTGACTTAAAGTACCTCTCTTGGAAAACCTTGTTTCTGGTTGCTATCCCATCGGCCAGACATCTTACAGAACTTCAAGCCTTATGCATCAAACGTCCCTACTTTATTTCCCATAAGGATAGAGTCTCACTAAGAACTAATTCCTCCTTCTTACTGAAAGTGGTGTCAGAATGGTCTATCAACCAGTCTATTGACCTCCTAGTATTTTTTCCTAATCAGTTCCTAATTCAGAGCCTACGGTTCACAGTAAATTTGAAGAAGTCTTCCCTGATTTCTTCTCAGGATCAGGTCTTTTTGGGTTGCAGGATTCAGACGGTGCCTATGCTGGCATCACTGCCGCCTCCTACGCCCTTAACTTTCATTTCCTTCTTTTAAAATATTCTTCCTCTGACCTCCATTACAACCAGGGAGTTTCTAAGAGCTTTGAGTTTTATGGCATCTAGCATTCCAGTACTCCCTCTGGCCAAGCTCCACATGAGGAAGTTCCAGTGGTTTCTGAAGTCAGTGTGGCTTCAACATGCACATCCTCTAGACTTTGTAGTTCCTCTTCTTCCTTGTCTAAAGAAGGAACATCACTGGTAGATCCAGCAGTTGTTTCTAAATCCAGGCCTCCCATTTCAGCCTCCTCTTACCTCTTAGGAACTGTTCACAAATGCTTCAGATGTGGGATGGGGAGCAAAGATGCAGGGGGTGTGGCCGCCTCTTCAGCAGAAGGAACACATCACTGTCAATGAGATGAGCACCCTTACGCTGGCTCTTCAAGCTTTTCATCCTCTTTTCTCTCCAGGGCCTCTCAAGGTATTCATGGACAGCACCACAGTAATGTGGTATATAAACAAACAGAGAGAACGAACTCTGGCATTCTTTGCCAGATAGCAGTCCTAGTATGGGATCTTGCTGCCAAATATCAAGTGACTCTTCAGGCAGTTTACACCCCTTCATGGCAAAACATTGTGGCAGACACTCTGAGCAGGTCCTTAACTCAATTCCACAAATGGATGTTTGACAGGGATGTGTTCTGAACATTGTCCACCAATGGGGTACTCCTCAAGTAGATGTTTGCCTCCCCTCTGAACAGACAACCTCCTTTGTTTTGTGCCAGAGTCCCAGGTCCTCTGGTGTGGAAGGTGGACACCGTGTCTTTTTCTTGGAAGGGGATGTTTCATTATGCATTCACTCCCCTTCCTCTCATTCTAAAAGTCCTGTTCAAAATTCAACAAGATGCGCCCAAAATCTTGTTGGTGACTCCCTTTTGGCCGTGTTAGCATTGGTTCCCTCTTCTTCTGTATTTAGCCAAGGGCAGTCATCACAAGTTACCTCACAGGGTGGATCTTCTCACACAAGACAAGGGATCTGTTATCCATCTCCACCTGTCCACTCCTCAACTGACACTGTGGGGGATAGGATTTTGATTCCTCATAGACACCTTTTTTCTGAGGACGTGCTGAGGGTCCTGTAGGAGGCTAGGAAGACCACTCGTAGGAAATCCTACTTATCCAAATGGAAGAGCTTTTCTGTTTGGTGTCTTTCTCATAATCTGGACCCATTTGGCTGTGGATGTTATTTTGGTTTTCACTTATTTTTGTGAATTGCTCAATGTTGGTTTGGTTTGGCTTGCCTTCTATTAAGGCCCACTCATCAGCTATCTCTGCATGTCTGCCTTTATATCCTCCTTTAGCTTCTAGATTTGCGGCTAAACAATTTCTAAAATGTGCTCTTCATATGACATCTCCCAGGAAGCCTGTTCTTCCTCCTCCCTGGGATCTTAATTTAACAACCTTAACAATCTTAATTTTGTTCTGGGGAAGTTGACTCAGGCTCCTTTTGAGACAGCTTCCTTACAACATTGTTCTTGGAAGACAGTTCTTTTGTTGGCTCTTGCTTCTGCCAGACAGGTGCCTGAGTTGCAAGCCCTTATGGCTTGTCCTCCTTTTTTGGTATTTCATAAGGACAGGGTATCCTTACATACTAATCCTTCTTTTACGCCCAAGATGGTTAATGAGTTGTCACTTAGTCTATTCATTTACCTATTTTTTTTCCCTTTCCACAATCTGCCAGTGAGAGGGTGTTAGATATAGTGGATGTGCATAGATAACTCAGATTTTATTTGGATAAGACTAAGTCTATTAGAAAATCTGATCAATTTTTTGTATCTTTTCATCCTAGGTTTCTAGGGTTAGCTGTATCCAAGCAAACTATTTATTCTTTTTGTTGTACATTTCATGGTAAGATCCTTCTTTCTTCTGTTAAGGCTCATTGTACTAGAGCCGTGACTTCTGGTGCTTTTTCAAGGGGTCGGATACTAACTGTATTCTTGAAGCAGCTGCCTGGACTTCTGTGCATACTTTTACCAAGCACAACAAGTTGTATGGTATCTCCAGAGCTAGAGCTGGTTTTGCTAGGAACATACTTCATGGCTTCTTAGAGGACTCTACTGTTCCTTCCTCCTTCCATGTTTCGTCTTGAGCTTTGGCAGTCTCCCATAGGTAAAGAATACTGCAACAATGAATGTAAGGACATAGTACAGCTGTGTGAAATTTTAGTAGATGTCCTTGCCTTCACTGCTGCAGTATTTATTCCCTCCCTTCTTCCCCCTAGTCCATTTCCTTCCTGGATGTACTGGTTACCTCCTGGGTTTTCTTAGACTGAGTTCCTACTGGGGCAATCAGTTCTGAGGATGGTACGCCCAGATGTCACTTTATGCCCTACGCAATGTGAGGAGCATATGTGTGACATTTAGTGTACCTTAAAACAACAACAAGCTTTGTATGCTGCCCAACTTTGGGCTACCATGGGAGGGAATCCCATAGGTAAAGAATACTGCAGCAATGAAGGCGACATCTACTCTTATGGTAAGAGTTTACACAACTGTACTTTCCCAGCTCACGTCTTACAGTTTTTATTTTTCACACTGCAAGAACTGAATTCCACCCTGTGCAGCCATCCTGTAATCACATTTTTTTTAAATATGTTTTAAGAAAGATGCGTCTCTGCCTTTTAGAATTTTTTAAACATTTTTATCATACTTCCCAATATGTAGGTTTATGGGACCAACCAGAACATTTATATTTGGCCACCAGAGGGCAGCATTTAAATGTTATTATTTCAGCACTTGCTTCAGTTTGAGCTATTGCAAGTTCATATGTTCATAGGCTTTACTAGGCTCTTTATAAGCCTTTTGAAATCCAGCCCAGTTTTGTCCTGGAGTACATTGGACACCTATATGGTGGATATGTTAGTAATGAAGTATCTAAGAGTTGTGTGCGTGTGTTTGTGTGTTTGTGTGTGTGTGTGTGTGTGTGTGTGTGTGTGTGTGTGTGTGTGTGTGTGTGTGTGTGTGTGTGTGTGTGTGTGTGAGGTTGTACGTTTGGGATTAGTTAACTTACTTTCGGCCTCTGTACATCAGAGATATGGGGGTTAGACTGAGGTTGAATTTATGATTTCACATCCAGTGATCGAGGTATCGTTTGGAAAGGGTCATGGATGAACTCCGCTTCACTTGAGTGGGGAGCCTGTTGAATAGTGCCAGGATCCACATATTGGTCTCTCCAGCATGTTTTATTTATGCTCCAGACAACGTTCAGGTCCTTGGATATAGTGTTCCTGGTGCTGTTAGTTTTGCAAATGTGCAAGAGGTCCCATCAGAGTTGGATTCAAGGATGCCTTATATGCCAGGCAAAGACTACCTCTCAGTAACGTGTAGGAGAATGATTAAAGAGACAGGGCCTTAAAGCGAGTTGTGTAAGATGTAGGACAGGGTGTTCATACCCTGCACTCTCCCGGTGAGAAACCCTTGAGAACATTCCATCTCTTGTGGGTGCCTGGTTAGGAACATACCATTGGGGGCATTGTATTCGACGATGGTCGTGGTAAGGGCTGAGCAGAGTGGTACTATAACTTCCCTGTACTTGGATGCCATACCCTTGCTTAATGGTTGGGCGACAGAATGATTTTCTTACTGTTTTGGCTACATGTTGACTGAAGGCCAAATTAATATCAACACGTTTCCAAATCCCTAACTACCTGGTCAACTCTTAGTGGTGTTTTATCAGTGGAATAATTAGTTTGGGTGCACGACCTCCCAAAGGTCACTATATTGCATTTCTTCAGGTTGAGTTTTAATCTGTGGCTCTGGCAACAATCATTTGTTTGTGTCAGACTGTATTGCAGGATGTTTGAGTCATAGGGGGATCTGTGACAGCCCCCTGTTTACAGCCATCTACAAACTTGATGAGCCAGACATTAGCCTTGACTTCTGAGAATTAGATGCCAAACAGAAATGGGCTCAACACAGAGTCCTTACGTACTCCACTGGTGACTGGTCTCATGGTGGAAGTGGTCTCACCAGTCCTGACTTCATGGATCCTGTCTGTGAGCAAACTAGCAATCCCATGATTTATGTAGGGATTTATGCCTAGTTCAGAGAGTTTGTCAACAATATCTGAGTACGGTATTATATCAAATACCTTGGCCAAGTCAATGAAGGTGATGTGCACCTTTTTTCCCTCATCCATAGCCTTGATGACCCTCTCAAAAAAGTCTACCAGTATGAGTAGGCAAGACCAGACCTTGACAAAGCCAAACTGGGACGAGTGATGGGGCCAGTGTTTGCAGGTTGCCAATGAGCTTGTTGCTCATTTCCATGACAATTCTTTCCATGGCTTTGCAAATTAGATTTGTCAGACTGATGGGTCTTTAGTTCCTGAGGCCAGTTGATGGTCCACTCATGTGCAGAGGAATTTGTTGGGGCACCATTGAAACAGTATTTTTGGGCTTATACAGTGGTGTCAGAACTTGATCTGTGTTGATAGTTTGAGGGGTATGCTAGGAAGGATTTTACAGGGGCTGGCGGGGGGTAGTGAGGGTGAAGTTAGACCTAAATTTATCAGCTAGGAGATTTGCTATGTCACCCTGGTCATTGAAGGTTGTGCCATTTACCACCAGTCCCGCACACTGCTATGTGTTACCTTTAATGTTCCTGACATAGTTGACAAAGGCTCTGTGATTTTTCTTAGCCTGAGAGGCTACCCAGACCTCATAATTGGCCTTGTTGGACCTTATTAGACCTCTTAGTTTCTTGTTTAGTGGAATCAGTGGGCTCTTGTCTCTGAGAGAGTTGTTCTTTCTGATTTTGGCCATGATGGTTTTTTTTCTTTTGTTATGTACCCTATTAAGGTTAGGATTCCACCAGTGGGGGTTTGTTTTTGGTGTTAAATCTGAGTTTGCTTTTGGTAGCTACAATGGCCGCAATGCAGCCAATTGCATGTTTGCACAGGGTTGCTATTTACAATATTGCATATGCGTCTGTGTTCTCAGGGTTTGCGGTAACCTGAATTTTGCCAAACTGTTGCTTAACAGGATGTAGTTAGCTTTAGAAGAATTTGTAACTGTTAGTGGTTTAGTTGGGTTTTCCAGGTTGTTTTTTATTTTGAGGGAGACAGCTTTGTGATCTGGCCTCTCCAATGAGGACACGACATAATGGTGGGTGCAACACTCTCCCATGTTGGGGAGTACCAGGTCTGATATGCTTGAGCCCCTGGTTGGAGTGTGCCTGTCCAGGAAACATTGTGACTGTGAGTTTGAGTCAGTGTATGTTTCCCAGTCTGTAGAGGGGTAGTTAAAACTCTCCCACGAATAGGGTGTTTGGCTGGATTTTGAGTACCTCCAGTAGGCCACTGTACAGTTGTGAACTTTATTGGTCATAGAAGGTGGCCAGGACATGGAATGGAACCTTGTGTATGTTGACCTGGACATGGATAAAATCAGGGGAATCATCCTGTTTAACTAACCTCAAGTTGTATCTGTTGCTAATATAAATTGACACACATCCACCTATAGTCCCCAGTCTGTGTTTATATATTTAAGATATCCTTCTATTCATATGCTGCAGTATTCATAACATGGGGGGTCCACCTCCGGCTGACTCTTACGTCCGGCCAGTATCCAAAAGCCTTAATGCTACTGTGAGATATGTGCTACACCGCACCACACAACACGTATGTCAGCCATAAAGAGACGTTGGGTATAAAGCGGACATCAGCGGCAAGTACCTACTTCAGAACTTTTCTGCCGCTTGTCCAATCGCCTGTGCCAGATGTTCGCTCACCAGAACAGTTGTGTTCCAGTTATCAGATAAGTCCCCATTGGGCTTTTTCTTGTAAAAATTTTTGCTACTCCTTGTTTGTTGGGTTCTTGTCAGCTAGGAAGGGCAAGTGTTAGTGTGGAAGGCAAATTTCACATAAAGACTCCCATGAACTTTGCCTTTTTTATCTAGGGCCAGACCATGACCACACAAAGTGTCCTATTTGAAAATCCTTTGTCCCTAAGACCCTCGGGAGTTGGCTAGCCTCTCTAAAATTATATTTAGAATACCCGAGACTTAGGCACCTTGCACATGAAATGGATGTGACGTTGAGCCATTCAGATGGGCCTGTACCGAAGAAGGCCAAAAAACTGCAGCCTGAATCTTCAGCTATGCTCTCACTTCTGGTCATTGTTCCTGAGGCTGGTGTAGGCCCACAGACCGTACTGGAGGTGGTGGATGTACCTTCAGCGGTTACCGCAGTGGATGCTCCGAAAGAGTCCACTGGCACATCCACAAGGGAAGGTCAGGTGTCCAATCAGGGCGACAAGGAGGAACCCAAGCTCATTATATCCAAGTGCCCTCGTGGCATCACACAAATTACAGTGCATGAAGATGTGCTTTCTGATATTGTTGAGTGTAGGCTGACGTCTGGTCCTTTTATATTTCATCATATGGAAGCCCCTAAGAAGAAGAAGGCTAAAACCAAACATGTGTCTCCTGCTACCCCTCAGCAGCTCCCTGCTTGGGAAGCTTTTTCTCAAGAGTATATTTAATGCCTTTCTAGCCCTTCACCAAACCCCTCCATCTTCTGTTCCTCTGCAGCCCTTTTCTCCTTCCACATCATTCAAAAGAACAACTGTAAACACTTCCTCAAAGGAGGAGGAGGATTACTCTGGAGAGGAGTCATTATCCTACTCCAGCCAGCTGGCTTCTCCCTTGGGGTATGCTTACCCAGAAGAGGAATTTAATGGTACACATTCCCTTGGGGAGGACATCTCCTTTGCAGCAACCATTCTCAAAATGAAAGAATGTTTTAAGTGGGACTGCTCCCAAGTTTTCAGAAATTCAAAAGAGGTATTATGAACTCTTACAGATGGACTCCCCTTCTCCTTCTGCTATCCCTCCAGTCCTGCCTGCCTTTCTGGATGTTTTCTCAGCTGACTTCAAATGTTCAGACTCTCAGCCTTCTGTCCCCAAGCATCCAGACAAGTTCTATGAGGAATCTGAGGACTCCAAGTTCCTTTTCAAGGCTCCTGCTGCTGATCTGGCTACCATTTCTGTTTCCATGGATAAGACCTTAAAATTACTACCATCCCACTTCCTTGTTCCCCTCTGATAAGGAGAGTAAAGTCATGGAATGTTTGGGAAAGAAGGTATACATTTCTGACAGTTTGGCCTTCTGTGCAATAAATTATGAGACCCACATGGCAAAGTACTCCATGGCTCTTCTGGCAGATGCAGGGAAAATGTTGGCAGACATCCCTGATTCCTCAGTGAAATCAAAACTAGCATCTATTCTTAATTCCTCCACACAAGTGACTAGGCATTCCATGAAGTGCAATTATGATGATGCTGATGCCTCTGCTAGGACAGCTGCTTCTGGGTCTGTTCTGAGAAGATACTCTTAACTTAGACTACAGCCTCTACCTGAAGATTTCAAGGCCAAATTGCTGGATGCTCCTTTGGATAACAAAGCCTTGTTTGGGAGTTCAGCAACAGAACTGTTCAAGTCTCTTCAGGAGAAAGTAAAGGAGCTGCATGATCTTAAATACATTCTTGTTTCTCCAGTCCATTGTTTCAAACAAATTATCCAGTTAAGACTGCCTTTATTAGACAACATTCTCTGGCATCTTCTTTTTCC
The DNA here is from genome assembly GCF_019279795.1 of Protopterus annectens. Classification (NCBI taxonomy): domain Eukaryota; kingdom Metazoa; phylum Chordata; order Ceratodontiformes; family Protopteridae; genus Protopterus; species Protopterus annectens. Next base: position 155,443,310 of record NC_056739.1, read on the forward strand.
AAAAGTAAGAGGGGACCTAGAAAACCAGCCTCTTCTAAGTCTGCTTCTTCCACCCTGCCCCAAAAACAGTCCTTTCAGTCCCAACCCAAACTAGGTAGTCTGTGACTACCAGCCACCTGGCCATCCACTCCCTAGTCTCATCGTCTCAGCTTGTCTCTTGCTGCTTGGAAACTGATTATTCAGGACTCTTAGGTACTTTCTGTAATCAAGACAGGATATTTCGTGGTTTGGGAAAAACTCCCCTTATTCAGAGAGATTCCACCACCACTCCAAAGATCAGTTGAGCTTCTTTCTCTGGTCATCACAGATCTGATCTCTCAGGGAACTATCGAAGAGGTTCCCACTTCCCAGCAAGTAAAGGGATTTTACTCAAGGATGTTCCTGGTTCCCAGGAAGGATGGCCCCTGGAGGCCCATTCTGGACCTTTCCCATTTAAACACCTTTCTCAAAGTCCCTTCTTTCCATATGTTGACTCTACCATCCCTTATTCTTCCACAGGGATTCATGGTGTCCCTGGATATAAAAGGTGCCTGCCTTCACATTCCCATCCACCCAATGTTCGGGAAGTTTTTACGTTTTTCTGTAGCTTCCTTGTATTTTCAGTTTTGTGCTTTGCCATTTGGTCTCTCTACGGAGCCAAGGGTTTCACAAAGTGCTTGGCCCCTTTTATAGTATTTTGCAGAACGCATGAAATTCAAATCTTCCCTTACTTAGACAACCTTCTGATTCAGGCTCAGTCCCCAGAACTTCTTCAGGAAAACCATTTCTTCACTTTTGTCCTTCTACAGAGTTTAGGATTCATTATAAACTTCCATAAATCCTTTCTCATCCCTTCACAGGATCAAAATGTTCTGGGATGCAGAATACAAACACAAAATGCTAGCTTCTCTCCCGATGGAGAAAGTTTTGTTCCGGAATTCCTATTTTCAGAGCATTCTTCCTCTCCAGTCCTTGACAGCCAGGGACCTTCTTTGTCTCTTGGGGTACATGGCATTTACTATCCCCATGATACCCATAGCAGGACTACACATGAGGAAGTTGCAATGGTATCTCAGAATTGTGTGAATGCAACATTTACATCCGTTAGCGTTCCTGATTCCACTCCTGCCTTGCTTAAAAAGGGAACTAGAATGATGGATCCACTAGGTAAACAGAAACCCTGGCCTTCTACTACAGGCACCCCTTCCTTCCATAGAGTTATTCACAGACGCTTCAGACACCTGGAGGGTCGGAGATGTTTGGTCTCTCTAGCAAGCCCATGAACACATCAGTGTAAAGGAGATGAGAGTATTGGTTTTGACACTGCAAATCTTCAAAAACATTCTTGTTCCAGGAGTACTGAGGTGGTTCACAGACAACACCACAGCTGTTTGGTACATCAACAAGCAGGGGGGAACAAAGTCTTACATTGTATCCAGACTAGCCCTACTCACCTGGGAATTAGCCTGACAAAGCCAAATTTCCCTACAGGCAGCTTATCTTCCCTCAGGTCAAACTACATTGGCAGACTGTTTAAGTAGGTCCATGACCCAATCCTACGAATTGATGTTGCACAGTGATGTGTTTCTGGACTTAATCCATCATTTGGGTACGCCTCAGGTAGATCTATTTGGCTCCCCCATGAACAGACAACTTCCAAAATTTTGTGCCAGGGTCCCACATCCCCTGGTGTGGATGGTGGGCACTCTGTCTTTCTCATGGAACAGGATGTTTCTGTATGCATTCCCCTCTTGTCTCTTCTAGAAAAGTTCTTACTGAAGATTCAGCAGGATCAGCCAAAAATCTTGTTGGTGATTCCCTTTTCACCAAGGCAGCACTGGTTCCTCCTTCTCCTGCATGTCTCTAGGGGAAATCATCACAAGGTACCCACAGGATGGATTTACTCACAGGACAAGGAGACCCTAGTACATCCACAACTGTCAACTCTGAATCTGATGTTGTGGGTGATGGGGTTTTAATCCCTTACAGACACCTTTTTTCTGAGGATGTGCTAGAAGTTCTGCAGGAGGCCAGAAAACCCACAGCTAGGAAATCCTACATTTCCAAATGGAAAAACTTTTCCATCTGGTGTCATAAAAAAGACCTACAACTGCTGTTAGTTGATGCCCCTGTGGCGTTCTCCTATCAGTGTGATTTGATGAGGGCTGGGTTGTCCTATTATTCAGGGAAGGCTCACCTTTCAACCATATGTCACAACCGTATGTCTCCACCTTTGGTTTCTAGGTTAGAGGTAAAAATGTTCCTTAAAGTTGTCCTTCATATCAGACTGCCAAGGACACCAAAACATCCTCCTTGGGATCTTAGTTTTGTGCTGGAGAAGCTAACACTGGGACGTTTTGAACCACCAAGCTCCTCTTCCCTGCAGAATTGTACCTGGAAGAGTGTTTTGTTGGTGGCCATTACCTCTGCTAGAAGGGTCTCAGAGTTACAGGTCCTGATGTCCAATCTTCCCTTCACTGTCTTTGATAGAGATAGGGTTTCCCTGTGCACTAACCCCTCTTTCATGCCCAAAGTGTTTAATGATTTATCCCTAAATCAGTCTATTAACCTTACTACCTTTTTTCCTTCACCTCAGTGTCACAGTGAGAGAATATTGCACACCTTGGATATGCACAGGCAGCTGGGATACTACCTTGACAAAACCAAGCTTATTTGTAAATCTGACCACCTGTTTGACTCTTATCTCCCAAGAGCTTTGGGTAAGTCAGTTTCCAAGCAAACTATTTCCAACTAGATTTCTAAAGCCATTTTCTTTTGTTATGTGTTGAACGGTAAACCCTTGCTTCTGCTGTGAAGGCCTATTTTACTAGAGCAGTATCTTCCTTGGGGGCATTGTTTAAAGGTTTGGACATTGACTCCATACTGCAGGCAACTACATGGTTCTCTGTCCATACTTTCACTAAACACTACAAGTTTTACAGTATTTCTAAGTCCAGAGTGGGTTTGCAAGAGCAGTCCAGCATGGATTTATTGAAAAAACATCATGCTACTCCTCCTCCCAACCTCCCCCAAGCCTGAGCTTTTGCATTTTCCCTGATGCTATGAATACTGCAGAATATGAATAGAAGGACCTAGAATAGTTGTGTAAAATCTTACCATAACCATAGATGTCTTTCGCTTCTCTATGCTGCAGTACTGCTTTCCCCACCCTCCCTTCCCCTGATGCATGCTTAGTGTTCTGTTGATATGCCTCTCATCTAGAATCTCAGGCTGGTGCTGGGCAGCATACAGTTCTGACTTAGGTATGGCCTGATGTCCACTTTATACCCAATATCTCTTTATGGCCGCCGTACACATTGTGTGGTGTGGTATAGCACGTACCTCGCAGTAGCATTAAGGCGTCTGGATACTGGCTGGAGTTACGAGTCAGCTGGAGCGAACCCCCCACTTTATACCCAATATCTCTTTATGGCCGCCGTACACATTGTGTGGTGTGGTATAGCACACATTGTGTGGTGTGGTATAGCACGTACCTCGCAGTAGCATTAAGGCATCTGGATACTGGCTGCAGTTACGAGTCAGCTGGAGCGAACCCCCCCCCCTTATGTTATGAATACTGCAGCATATAGAAGAGATGCACATCTATGGTTATGGTAAAATTCTACACAACTATTATTCTTTTTCCTTATATTTCCTTTTGAACAGTAAAATTTAAGTTACTTATTTATAGTTGTGACTTTTGTTATGTATCTGCACAACAATTTAGCTGTTAACTGTTTGAGGCTGTATTTGTTATTGTTTGATGCTTTTTTTGGAAGGTTGGATGAATTCAACTGATACATATATATATATATATATACTTGTGTAGGCACATAGATGAAGTATTAAAACTCTTATGGTTTCTTTGTACTAGAGAACCATTGAAAAAGCACTCAAGGCCAAAATTGCGCAGTCTGAAGACTCACTGGTGCTTAGTAAAGGTGATTTTTTTTTCAAACTTTACAATTTGACGCTGGATGCAGTTGTTTTTGTTGTTTTGTTCTGCTGTTTGCCATTCATGTTTCTGTATCATTCAACAACTTTTTTGGTTTAGAAATAGACAAATATAGATGGATTTCAAAGACATAAATTCAGATGTTCTTTAACATACTCCTTACTGGATTTTGTCACTTTGCAGTTTGCACTGGCCACTTGAGTATGTCACTTTTACTTTAACTGTTTGCTAAAATATATAAAATAAAGTATCATAAGTTAGGTAAAAAGTTTATAGTAGGTATTTGCTTAAGGTTAAGGCTCGACATCTTACTGAGAATACTGTGTTGCCCAGTACATACAGACATGATGAATAGACTACATTGTGCTGGTTTTTATTTGTAACATAAGAAAGTAGTGATTCTGCAGAAGAGAAATGGTAAGTGAACTCCTTATACTTCATTGGAAAATAAAATATGAGCGCTGTGCAAGAGGTTGTGGCATACATAATTAATAAAAGGGTAAAATGAAAACAAGTAAGGTTTCTACTGAGTCCTAAATGTAAGGCCATTGGAATGCTTTGCTACTTACTGTACCAGCTGGCCCAGTCAAGCGACTGATTCTGGTACATTCCTAAGTACGCTACTTTCTGCACAGCTTGGTATATATGTAACTAATAATTTGTTGTAGTCACAGAGGAGTTTGTCATATGTATATCCAGGGAGGACATAGACAAATGACAAAAAGTAGTGTGGCTGTGTAGTGGTTGACAGCCTAAAGTATGTCTCCTGAGAGGAGGAGCTGTAAACTCTGTAAAAAAGCTGGTAAAAGGGATTGAGTCAATGAGTGCCAGCTCCGTAGCGATATTGTTGCCTGCTAAAGGGAACTCAAAGAAAGCAAAGGAGAATGGTAAAAATAACAAAGGATTGGAGAACCCCGTGCAAAAATAGGTGGAGGGTTCTGACCAATTAGAGAAGTGACGGGAGAACCACATGGCAAAAATAGGTGGAGGGGTCTGACCAATTAGAGAAGAGACTGGAGAACCGCATGGCAAAAATAGGTGGAGGGGTCTGACCAATTAGAGAAGAGACTGGAGAACCGCATGGCAAAAATAGGTGGAGGGGTCTGACCAATTAGAGAAGAGACTGGAGAACCGCATGGCAAAAATAGGTGGAGGGGTCTGACCAATTAGAGAAGAGACAGGAGAACCGCATGGCAAAAATAGGTGGAGGGGTCTGACCAATTAGAGAAGAGATTGGAGAACCCCATGGCAAAAGTAGGTGGAGGGGTCTGACCAATTAGAGAAGAGACTGGAGAACCGCATGGCAAAAATAGGTGGAGGGGTCTGACCAATTAGAGAAGAGACTGGAGAACCGCATGGCAAAAATAGGTGGAGGGGTCTGATCAATTAGAGAAGAGACTGGAGAACCGCATGGCAAAAATAGGTGGGGGGTCTGACCAATTGGAGAAGAGACTGGAGAACCGCATGGCAAAAATAGGTGGAGGGGTCTGACCAATTAGAGAAGAGACTGGAGAACCACATGGCAAAAATAGGTGGAGGGGTCTGACCAATTAGAGAAGAGACTGGAGAACCTCCTGGCAAAAATAAGTGTAGGGGTCTGACCAAATACAGAAGAGACTGGAGAACCTCATGGCATCGGCACAAGAACAACAGTCACCCCAACAACCCTGTTGAGAATATTGAAGGAGCCTCCATGTAGAAAATATTAACAGGATCTGTAAAGAAGTATTCAAAAAGTAGAGGGATATGTGAAGATTACATAAGGAACGGAACAAAAAGTCAGTGAGATAGAGGAAATATTAAATCAACACTCAAATATAATAATAACAATCATTAAAAATTCATGGCAGAAATGAAGGGAAAGCTTATAGAACAAGAAGTACTGAAGGCTGGAAGATGAAGGGCAAGGCTAAGTCGAGGGACAGCAACAGTGGGAAAAGGATGGATCTTTGCAGTGATATAAGAAAGCCCATTGAATAAGTGATGACATTCTGGACATTGCAAAGAGTTTCCTGACGGTCTCGACACTTAATTAGGCTGACTATTTAAATTAAAAAGTAGAATAAATATGGATACTCATATTAAAGCATAATTTCCTGTCTAAAATGTTACTGAACACTCCTAAACTAAACAAAAATAATACGGGAAATAAATATTTATATTAAGAGCAGAAAAAGGGTAAAGGATCAGAATGGTTGAAGTAGTTTGTTATGAAGCAAATAATATTTAAAGAAAGATTTTTTTTTCCTAATAATCAGCAATCTGGTTGTTAAAGCAGCAGAACAGAGAGGGCTTGATCAATCCTAAGAAGGGACATTGGTTTCTCAGATCAGTGGGAAGGAGACTGAGACAGTTTAACATAATGTAACAATCAAAGCAGGAAAGAAAGAGCAATGCTAGTAGAGCAGTTTTTTAAAATGAAGAACCCCTACAGGAGCTCATGGCAACAAAAATAGTCCTGGGGACTGCTGAATCTGAGTGATCACTCCTTATACTGAAGGTTTTACTAAGAATGCACAAATGTATATTGGTTTAAACATGTTGCTCGTTGTTTATAGGTTTTGTTTAAGGGGACAAGGGAGACTAAAATGATAGTCAAGAAAATACAGCAGCATTATGAAACAAATTACCATCCGTAACTTGAAAGTGATGGCAAGTGCTGCATATATAGTGATGTTCTAAGAAACACATGTAAATACCCAGGAACATAAGAAATTATTACAACAGAGTGGAATGATAGGCTATAGTGCTTAAAAAAAGAAAGAGGGGGTAGTAATTCTACTGCAAAAATATTAAAATGTGAAGAAGAAAAAGAGGCTATTGGATGGGTAAAAGGTATAAGCTTGCAAATGTAGTTTTACTTCCAGAAACAATAAAAACTTGGGAATTAAAAGCTATATTGTGGGAAAATGAGCTTCCAACAAGGAACACAAATAATGGGAGGTGAATAGCACCTGGTGAAAAGTAAAGATGCAGTAAGTCATCCTAGGAGACCTAAAATAGTGCCGGAAGCAGGATTTCTTAAAAAATATCTACAGATGTTTGGAGTGGTAGATGTTTTGGGTGAATAATGAGGAGTGATTGCATTTATGCATTTTTTCATGGAAATCTGCTACCTGGACATGACTGGACAGGTTTTATATAACATTAGAACATAGAAACATGTAACAGGATTATGACACTCAAGCGATCCTGTTCTCCCTATAATTTTAAAAATAAGAAGAGAGCTCCCTAGTTATACTAAAACATTGGTGCTTTCCTATCCATTTAATGAAAAATACAGCTTTCAGAGCTGGATTTTACAGATGTTAGAGCTTTTTCTAGCATAAATAGAAAAGGACAAAGGAGAGATGGAAGATGGATGTGAAATAATGAAAATGTCTTTAGAAATGTGGTAGATTTGGAAAGTAGGGAGAAATGGGAAAGAAGTAAAAACTATTTAGCAAAATTAGAATTAAACAAAGTTGAAATTAGTGAATTTCTGACCAAGGATTAGAGCTCTTAAATGGAGATAGACTGCAAGTTTAAGAGCATCTGGCGAATCTGAATGAATATAGAAAAATAGCATTAAAGTAACCTTACTTTGATATTAACCCTAAAACCCTAAATCATTAGCCCAAACATTAAACATACAAAAATGGAGGGCATTGCCACTAAAGTGTGAAACTCAGCTACAGGTAAATAAGAATTTGAGCAAAGGGAGATCTTGGTGGTATTTAGAGAGTAGTACACACAGTTGTATAAAGAAGAGCAAAGTAAAATGAGAAAACAGAACTGGAATCAGAAGCATTTTTTGCACAGCTAAATTTAACACAACTAAATGAGCAGGATATTAAAGAAATGTAGAAAATAAATATAGAGGAAATTCATGCGGCATTAAATCATCAGAAACTGTGAAAAAAAACTTGATCTGGAAGAGATACTGCTGGATATTTGGAAAAAAGGGGAATAAAATATAAATATATTTGTATATTTTATTTAATACTTGAAAAAGAAGAAAGATATGTGGATATTATAATATGGCAGTAACTGTAGTGATTCCTAAAGATGGAAAAGATCCAGCGGATCCATGGTCATGTAACCCAATCTCCTTATTAAACAATAATTACAACAATTTTATGAAAATAAAAAGCTATACTGTAATAACTTTTAGGACAATAGTAAACAAAATCCTAAAAAGTTCTGGACAGTCATTAAAGAAATCTTGGACCCTCGCCAAAAATTCAACCCTCAACCCCACTCCCAATAACTCGTCACTGAAAACCACAATACAATTCAACTTTTATTTCATAATTAGTAAAACATCTCCAACTAAGGATTCTCCAGCATCTAATCCTAACCCTGCCCAACAGCCACGTATCACCACATCCACTTTCCCTGCAAAACTGTGCCCACATCCTATATACAACTACACTCAAACAAACTCAAACCATGTTCTACTTCAGCTGATGACCTTTCAAGAGAGTACCATAAAATAGCAACTGGTAACATTGCCTATCCTGTCTCAATCCTTATAGATAGGTTGGTCCTGGTTCCTCATGTTCCCTCTTTCTGGAAAAAGTCACACTTTATCCCTCTGCATAAAGGAGGAAATTTAAAAGACATTACTTACTTTAGACCTATAGTAATCTTATCCCCTCTCTCCAAAACTTGAAAAATGTATTCAAAAGCAATTACTAATCTATCTCCTACAGGAAGAACTACTGTCCCCTACACACCATGGCGTCTGCCCTTCCCATAGGACAGCGCAGTGGTGCAGTGGTGCAGCAGTAGCGTTGTCGCCTCACAGCAAGAGGTTCTCCGGTTCGATTCTCAGCTGGGGGTGCCTTCTGTGTGGAGTCTGCATGTCCTCCCTGCATTCGTGTGGGTTTCCTCCGGGTGCTCCGGTTTCCTCCCACATTACAAAGACATGCATCTGGGGCCTTTCTCCCTGGGCCTCCGCTGAAAATTTGCTTCCTTCCAAGTCGGACTTTCCCGGTTAACAAATGATAAATAAATAAATAAATAAAAAATAGTACTTACACTGCACTTCTAAGCTATATAGATACTGTCAGTAAAGCTAGATATAATGGCAAACTAGTCTCCTCCTTATTTCTAGACTTGTCTAAAGGCTTCGATGCAGTTTGTCACAGCAATCTTCTACTTCAAATGTCCTCATTAGGTCTTTCTCAGTCCACCATTCTATGGTTCAAAAACTACCTGTCCAGTAGGTATCAGTCAGTAAAATGGCACTCCACCCTCTCTCCATACCTCCCAGTTACCACCAGTGTACCACAAGGCTCTATCCTTGGTCACCTCCTCTTTAGCATTCTCAGCAGCACCCTTCACACAACTACACAACTGACTTCCCTAATACAGTATGCAGATGACTCCACACTCATTTGCACATCTGACAATATGGTACACCTCCAAAAAATTACTCAGGAAGCTTTAACAGACACTGAATCATGGCTTTGTAACTCCTAAGTCATGCTCAACCCTAAAAAATGCAAACTATGGCTTTACCCCAAATCCCCCTCTCATGAAAAAACAAAAATCTGATGTTAATCTTCATTCATTCATGATGGATGGGTCTCGGTTCTGTCCTCAGAACCGACTCGGCCGATATAACAAGCTCACGCCAGCCAAAAATTCTCGCGCTAAGGTTACCCATAGTGCCCCTGTCCTCATCTTCAGATCTCATTTGCCATGTCGAGTTTCAAGATGTGTCAGGCCAACTCTCAAGCAAAGTGTTTCTTTTTTTCTCTCTAAATATTTACAATTTGCCTTTATAATCACCTATGACCCTTTTATTTATTAGTTGTCCATACTTAGTGATACTTTCCTTCCTGTGTGAGTGAAATGTTCTTTCCCTTTTACCTTACTGGTATTTCTTAGTACCATCGTTGGTACAGAACCCTCCCTTACTCACGCCGATGTGCGTTGCTCTGACTGGCAGGAAGTCAACGGACGTATCTAACAAGCAGGAAGGGACCGAAAGGTTGAGAGGAACCAAACAGAAGAGGAAAAGGCTATATCATGATTCCGGCTCTACGTCCGAAGATGGGGCAGAACCGAACGGTGGCACATTTGACCCTGCCAATACACCAGCAATTTTGGGCTCTTCAACTACAGGAGAACTTTCTTCCGGAGCACAAGCCATCAATGGGCGTGTTGGGACTACTTCTAAAGCTACGGGCAGCAATGCTCCAGGTACTGTTCCGATTCCACCACCTAATGAGTATTTTAACAATGACAATTTAACTGACTGGCTACATAACCAGCGTGGATTTAATATTTCCACGAATAATGATGATTCACCACAGGATGGTGATTCCTATAGTGTTAAATTAGATAAATTGCATAAATGTATGTACAAATACAAAATGTTATGCATTGAAAATTCGTATCTTACAACCTGCATTAAGCACAATATTGTACCTAAGGGGCTCAGGGTTTGGAAATACCCTAATAATGTTGAGATAGGGACTGCATACCATAAAGACCTTATAGACATTTTTAATAGATGTGGTTTAGAAATTTTGTGACGCATTATTAAAGAAAACACTAAACAGCTAGCTGACCTTGAGGATGAAATTGTTGCTTTAGATAATTTTATCAAACATGATTTGTTCTTGAAATAAAACAGGAAAAAAGACAAATATTTTAATTTAAGGTTAGAAATAGATGCAAAATGTAAAACGCTAGAGCAGAGGAAAATTAATAAACTTAAGAGGGACTTGGTTGAATATAAAAACAATGCGAATTACCCATCACCACCATTCAGGGGAAACGCACATAATGTCAAAACCAGACTGACTACATGAGAGGTAATAATTATAAAGGTCAATATAAAAATAAAAACACAGAATGGGTTTTTGAGGACTATGACAATGAATTTCCCCCATTAGAGGACCTAGAGTTACCATATAATGTTCACAGAAAAGGGCAAGGCCCTCAGAATTTTCAGAGAGGGGGAGGAAGAAGGGGAGAGGGAGGTATTAAGGAATACCCTCTATACCCCCACCACCACTGTTCCCCCACTCACTAGTCCTTTAACCCTTTCTGCATCTTTTACTGAGAGTGATACCAATGGTGACACTGAGATCTTACATACAGGTACTACACATTCCCTCAATAATTTTTCTATTTACAATTTTAGCAATATCATTTTAAATAAGGGACACTTTGATCTCCTCAGTAAGGGATTTAAATTCATTCCAAGTACTCGAGGAGACCTAGTTAAAACCATTATTGATATGAAGCTGTTTCTTAGGAAAATTAACTTGAAAGCTACTTTACCTCCAGCACCATCTAACACTGAACAACCACAAGGTGGCCTTACAAGACGTAGCATTTACAACCCTCCGCTTCTCCCACAACTGAAAAACCTTGAGATGGTATTGGAAAATGGGATTCGAAAGGAATTTAAACAACAACATTTAAAGTACAACTTAACAAAGGAGGAATATGCAACACTAGAAGAATTAAAGAAGAACACATCAATTAGAATCATGAAACCAGATAAGGGAGGAGGAGTAGTTATAATGGAGAACATTATATCTGAAGGAAAAATGAACAATATTCTTCGTGAAGAAACCAAGTATAGAAATGTTTCCATGGATGAGGTTGAAGTGGCTTATCAAAAGATAGACATGGCACTTGATCACATGATTATTGAAGGAACAATAAACAACAACATGCATAAGTTTCTATCAGTGCCTAAACCAAAGGTTCCAATTATATTTGGTATTCGAAGGTCCACAAGAATGTAAGCGACCCACCACTCAGACCGATCGTGTCGGCTGACTGCTCAAAGACGCTGCCTATGGCCAAATTTGTGGACAACAAGATCAAACATATTTGCAACAACTTTAGTCACATTCTGAAAGACTCATGGGACCTACTTAGGAACATTACATCTACCCTCTATTCGGAGAATTTAATTTTTGTTACCATTGATGTGGTGGACCTTTTTACTTGTATCCCACACAATGAAGGAATGAGGATCTTTGAGGACATTATTTTTATGGACAATACCTTGACACACATAGAAAAGGTTGCTGTAGTGGGACTTATGGACAACATTTTGAAATATAACTTTCTAACATTTAATGGAGAATTTTTCCAGCAAACAAAAGGGGTAGCATTGAGGGCTAGGTGTGCACCCACTTATGCTAACATAGTCCTTGCAGGTTGGGAATTGAACTACATTTTGAATTCTGAATTCGACAATATTGGTCCTTATATCGACGTTTTCTTGACGATATTGTTATCTTTTGGACTGGGGTAGTGACCAACTATCTCTCTTTTTGGAGTATATCAACCACACCACCTCTTTTTGAGCTTTACACACACAAGCTCGGTAGACAGACTTCAATACTTGGATGTGGAGGTCCAAAAGAACAAAATTTCTAAAGATTTTGAGACCAAAATATTCCGGAAAAATACGTTCTGCAATTCCTACCTACACTTTCTTAGTGCACACCCCCCCCACTGCAAAAGAAACATTGTCAAAGGACAATTTGTTAGAGGTTGTCGAATGACAAGCAAGGACGAAGATTTTTATGTGGAATGTAACACGCTAGAAGCCATGTTCCTCGCTAGAGGATACCCACTCGAGTTCATAAAAAACATTAGGACGGAAGTTGAACAACACAGAAAGACCAAATTTAAACCCATAAAAGGATGTCTAAATGACAAAGCCTTAAGTGAGCACACCACTAAGAGTCAGACAAACATCAACATAAATCATACCCCAGTTGAATCTGACTATCAATCAGCACTTATCTTGGAATTTAATGGCTTCAACTCCAAGATAAAAAGCATGATCCTCAATGAGTGGGAAAAATTCATCTCTTTCTCAGATATACCGAACATAAAAGGAAAAACACCAAAAATGGTATATAAAAATGCACGTAGCATAAAAAAAGTTTTAGAGAACAATCTCACAAAAGATCCTCATCACTACTTGGAGAGGGCATGCCTTAATAACACCTCATATGGAACATTTCATTGTGGGCACTGTAAACAATGTCCCTATATTTCCAACAAAAGAGAAATTTACATTGAAATAAGGGACATTAATATATATAGCACTGGTTCATTCAACTGTGAGTCCCAGGGAGTGGTTTACCTTGCAATGTGTACAAAATGCAGTTCGTATTATGTTGGGAAAACAGAAAGAGTATTGAAGAGGCGGATTTATGAACATTTATATGAGATACAAAAAGCAAAGGACACCAATGCATTGTACAAACACACAAAGAACTGTAAAGAAGCCACATTCTCCTTTTTGTTTTAGAACAAGTTAAAAAGAAATAAGAGGAGGTCCCTGGGAAGAATGGCTTGAATACAGGGAACTGTATTGGCAAATTTTATTAGAGGCCAACAAATCACCAGGCTTAAATGAATGTATCTCAATTATTCCAGCTCTCAAACTGAGATCAATTCAAGTTTGAAACTCATTAAGTAGTTCTATGAACAGTAGAGGGCACTGTTGTCTATGCTTCTGTTTTTATGTACCTACTACAATTACTGTGCACATAAATACATTTATCAGTTTTTAACCTAACAGCTTCATTATATTGTGGGTTCTAGAAACCTAATTGACTACAATATTTTTAATCAATACCTCTGCTTTTAAATACTGTAATTATTTTAAAGGAAAAGTTTTTACATATTTATTAGATGATTTTAAATCACTCACAATTTTATTATAATGAGCTCCTCAGACTGTCACTATTTTCATTGGTTTTAACTTAGATGCTTGAATGTTATTGGTCTTTTTAAATGTATTGGCTTATATAATGCTTAATTAGTTAATTCATTTTGTCTGATGAAGTCTAAGCTACAGGCTGACGAAAACGCATGTACTGGATGTGTAATAGCGTTTACGAACTCTGTGATCTAGTTTTGGACGTTTTATACTTTGAATAAAGTGCGGATTGTGTGCGCTGTCTCTGGATTCCTTTTGTTAACACCTCCAAAAAATTACTCAGGAAGCTTTAACAGACACTGAATCATGGCTTTGTAACTCCTAAGTCATGCTCAACCCTAAAAAATGCAAACTATGGCTTTACCCCAAATCCCCCTCTCATGAAAAAACAAAAATCTGATGTTAATCTTCATTCATTCATGATGGATGGGTCTCGGTTCTGTCCTCAGAACCGACTCGGCCGATATAACAAGCTCACGCCAGCCAAAAATTCTCGCGCTAAGGTTACCCATAGTGCCCCTGTCCTCATCTTCAGATCTCATTTGCCATGTCGAGTTTCAAGATGTGTCAGGCCAACTCTCAAGCAAAGTGTTTCTTTTTTTCTCTCTAAATATTTACAATTTGCCTTTATAATCACCTATGACCCTTTTATTTATTAGTTGTCCATACTTAGTGATACTTTCCTTCCTGTGTGAGTGAAATGTTCTTTCCCTTTTACCTTACTGGTATTTCTTAGTACCATCGTTGGTACAGAACCCTCCCTTTCCCTTACCCTTTGGTATTTCAGATAACATCGTTGGTATTCTCCATTTCCCTTTACCTTTGGGTATTCTTCTACTTACCATTGTTGGTCCTTTTCTTTTTCTTCTACTTACCATTGTTGGTCCTTTTCTTTTTCTTCTACTTACCATTGTTGGTCCTTTTCTTTTTCTTCTACTTACCATTGTTGGTCCTTTTCTTTTTCTTCTACTTACCATTGTTGGTCCTTTTCTTTTTCTTCTACTTACCATTGTTGGTCCTTTTCTTTTTCTTCTACTTACCATTGTTGGTACTTTTCTTTGTGCATGTGTCTGTAGCCTATCATGACAGAATATCTCTTCTGCTTTGTCAACCATTTAATTACTGTTTTTTATTGTTCTTTGTCTGCTCTTGACTGGATTTTTTTATAATTGCAGACAAAAAGGTCACTACAGGTTTCAAACAATGTGATAAATGTGTCAGGAAGATGCCAATTTCTGGTGGGGGTCTTTCCTGTGTCCATTGCCTAGGAGTACCACATTTGAAGGTTTAACCTCAGTCCGAGCTCTGTATGGGCTTTAGTGCCCTCACCTTAGCTGAGAGCAAGAACAAATTAATTTTAAAGGGTCATTTACAACCCCCTTTCTTGGAGGCTATATCTGAGGTGGAAGTCTCAACCCTCCCAAAAAAGAGATGAAGAAGAGGAGCCAGTCAGTACCATCTTCTCCTCATTCTCAGGAATCAAAAACCACCAAGGCCCAGGTTTATATGAAACCGAAACCAAAACTTGCAAAAATGACTTCCACAGTACCATAGACCATCTCAGCACCAAAAATAGTTTTTCCATTAATACTGGTCAGTCCCCCCCCCCCCATCATCACAATCTTCTGGTCTTCTGACCATGGTGCCGAAGGTCGAGAAATTAGCCAGGACCCGATATTCTCCGTCAGTTGACCCCTTTGTTGGACAGCAGCTAGGTCCATTCCTTGATTGGCCTGAATCTCCATCAGGGATGTCAACCCGTTCCACCAGGAGCCTTTCTGAGCTCGATGTAGTGAGACTTGTGAATCAGCTCCAAGCAACCAGAGGCATCCCAACTACATCTATAACCTCCCACCCAGAGCTGGGTTTTTTTTCTCCACATACTCCAACATATATTCCTCCGTCAACCTCCCTGCAGGTACTGGAGCCCTCAATGCCAACGCCTATCCCAGTGCCAGCTTCTTCGGTTCCACTGGTTGAGCATACCATGGTTCTGGAACCTATCCTGTGGACTGTGGCTCAGATAGAGCCAATCCTCCCTCGAGACCATGACTGGTCTGTCGGCAGCATGTCCCCTAGTACAGCACCAATTTGGATCTACGGTTCTGGCTGCTTTGGCAGCTCCGAGTCCTCTCATGGCTCCTTTCCTGGAGGTGGGCTAATTGTAGCGGGGTGTGATCCCTGTTCTGAGGTTGTCTTTCTTGGTTCCGGGCTCCCATCTCTCTTTGGGCGGGCCTGCCTTCCAGGTTATGGAGAGGGCACTTGCCTCGGCAGGCTCGCAGTTGGCCCCTTTGGCACTGGAATGTCACATATACATGCCCTGTGGGTCATAGCTGACACAGTCCACTCCACTGAGACAGCAGGCATGGGAGCAGCAAGATACCCTACTGTAGTGCACCCTATCTTTGGAGTCCTCTTCAGACATTCCTCCTGAAGAGCCACCCCATAAGAGATCATGCAAGAGGAAGCACATTGATTCCACTGAGGAATCTCACTGAAGACACAGATTATGATGAGGGGGAAGGATCCTCATGGTCACCCCCTGAGGATGTCCCCTTTGGAGACATTCTGGAGAGCCTAAAACAGAGGGGTGACTAGAAGCCCACCAACCCTTCCTCTGAGGAATCTGTATTCTTGCAGGCTTTTTGTGTTTGACCCTCTACTTCCTGGGTGACCCTGCCTGCAGATGAGTTGGTCAAGTTAATCGTGCAGTGCACCTGGAAGGTCCCTGACACCATTGAGCCATTCCCCAGGAGACCAGACATAATGCTATCCCCTCCAGAGGATCAGCCCCATTGGTCCAATGGCTTGGCAGTAGATGCTATGGTAGTGGTGGTGGCCACAAGGAAAGAACTCACAGAGGAGAGTCCTGCTGTCCATCCTCCAAACAGGGAGTCTCGGATAATGGACAGACTAGGGAAGTGGGTTTATGCTTCAACGACCTTTGCCATACAGTCATTGAACTATTTGGCACATTTTACCTGCCTCCGGAGAGACCTGATCATGAAACTCTCAGGAACCTTATCAGGAGCAGTGTCTGATGAGGTAAGTGACAAAGTTGCTTCACAGCTTGCCACCCTAGAATCCATATCTAACACTTCAATGCATTTGATTGCACATACAACCGAAGGCTCAGCCAGAGCAGCAGCTGCAGGCATTGTCATGAAACGTCACACCTGGATGCACTTTTGGGACTTTGCGGACCCTTTCAAATCTTCCTTCGTCAGTGCTACTGTTGATGCTTCCTCTCTCTTCAGTCCAAAAGTTAAAGACATGCTAGCCAGGTGTGAGAAGGACGACAAGACTCTGTCAACTGTGGATGTATGTTTTGCAATCCCCAGCGATCCTTCTCTAGGAATCAGAGGAGTGGAAAGATATGGTTCAGGAAATCCCAAGGGCCTTTCTGTGACACACATGACGAGTTTTCCATCCTGGAGCTGAGGGGGGAACTCATCAGGAAGATGCCCCCCCTGAGGTAGAGGGGGTCTGTGTAAACAATGGTCCAGAGATCCCTTTTCTGTGCAGCCCTACCAGCGGTCCTGAAGAGCGGCCCAATTGCTTGCCTCTGGAAGCATTTGGGGGATGATTCTGTCTGCATCACTTAGCTTGGCATTCCATAACAACGGATTTTTGGGTGTGGACAATAATTACCAGAGGTTACCACATCCCTTTCAATCTTTACCCAAGGTCGAAAAGGCGAATCCCCGATGTTCCACCCAGTCAGAGGGACGCAGCAGCAGCACAAGAAATTCGAAACCTGCTCCAAAAAAAGAGTCATCCAGACAGTCCCACCAGACCAGATAGAATCTGGATTTTACTCAAGGTTCTTTTTAGTGCCAAAAAAGACAGGGGACTGGAGGCCAATTTTGGACCTCAGCATCCTAAACAAGTTCGTCAGACAGACCAAATTCCAAATGGTCACGATTCAGTCTATCCTCCCGTTTCTGGAAAAAGATAAGTGGATGTGCTCGATAGATCTTTAGGATGCATATTACCATATAAAAATGAACAAATGCTCCAAAAGATATATCTTCTTCTGGCTGGGAGCCACTCACTGCCAATTTCGAGTGTTGCCCTTTGGTCATCCACAGCTCCCAGAGTGTTCACCAAATGTATGGCAGTAGTAATAGCTCACTTGAGACTGTAAAGATTCCAGGTGTTTCCATATCTAGATGATTGGCTCCTTACCGTCCCCACCAAGCATCTACTGCTTCTCACCTTGCACTACAATCTACAGCTAGCATGGCTCTTAGGGATCTCAATAAATGAAGAGAAGTCAAAACTAGTACCTACTCAAATTCTAGAATTCATAGGAGCAACATTCGACACAAGGTCTTTCCTGGTCGCCCTTCCTCTTCACAGGTTTCAGAGACTAAAATCTCAACTCCACATGATACTGTCTCAGGACAAAGTCCCAGCTTGTTCAGTCCTTCAACTGCTGGGTTTAATGGCAGCAACGATTACTATAGTTCCCCTAGCAAGGCTTCATATGAGATCACTACAATGACTCCTAGCGTCACAGTGGTCCCTATTGACACATCTCATATCCTACTCAATCCGCATAACAAATCACTGCAAGCAGGATCTGAATTGGTGGATGAAGTCAGAAATGGAATTATGGAGTCGTCCCTTCTCACCCTCTCAGCCCAAAGCAGTAGTGACCACGGACGCGTCCCTGATGGGGTGGGGGGTATTTTCAGGGAAAGACAGTCCAAGGCACTTGGTTCCCCTTAGAGGCCAATTTGCATATCAATATCCTAGAACTGAGGGCGCTGCTTCTGACATTGCAAGCATTAAGATCTGCCCTCCTGTCGGGGACAATTGCTATTCAGTCGGACAACACGTTGGTCTTATGGTATATCAACAAACAGGGAGGAACCAGATCTTACCCATTGTGTCAGGAAGCCATGAGAGTTTGGTAGTTTTCCACAAAGAGAGAGTATTTTTTCAGACTAACCCCTCCTTTCTACTGAAGGTTGTCTCAGAGTTAAATATTAATCAATCCATTGACCTGCCAGTTTTCTTCCCCAATTTTTCTAATAAAGGAAAAATATTGTTTACATTTCTTGGATGTACATAGACAATTACGTTTCTACTTGAACAGGACTAAATCTTTCTGAAAATCTGACCAATTATTCCTGTCTTTTTCAGGATCCAAGTTGGGAAAATCTGTTTCCAAAGTCATATTGGCAAAATGGCTGAGAGACTGCATCTGTCTCTTTTGTCTATTAACAGAACAAATTGCCTTTAACAACAAAAATCAAGGAGCATTCAACCAGATCTTTTGCTAATTAGGTGGCCTTTCATTCCAGAGCTTCTATGGATAACATTTGCGCAGCAGCCACTTGGGCTACCCCTCTTACCTTTATCACTCATTACAAATTGGACTTGGTCTCCAGGGGGACAGCATCCTTTGGCTCAATGGTACTCAGGAATATCCTTCCATAGGGCCTCCCAGGACATAAAGTAGATAGGGACTCTGTCCCATCCATCATGAATGAATGAAGATTAACAACATCAGATAAAGAAGTCATATTCTTACCATAACATTCCACCTGTGTTGTTGATCTTCATTCATTCATGACATCCCAACCTTCTTCCCCCTCCGAAAGACTTCTGGAGGTTCGGATTTGGTCCTGGTTACATGATAGGGCATTTGCTCAGACAAAGCCTCTGCTTTCTTTTCCTTACCGGCAAACTCGATCTGAGGAGATGAGGAAAGGGGCACTATGGGTAACCTTAGCTCGAGAATTTTTGGCATGAGCTTGTTATATCAGCCGAGTTGGTTCCGAGGATGGAACTGAGACCCATACGTCATAAATGAAGATCAACAACACAAATGGAACATTATAGTAAGAACATAACTTCTTTTTTAAAATCCTCTCTCTTGATAATACAACCATTTAAGTCACATTCTTAGCAAATTATCAGGAGTGAAAATTTGACCTTCATATACAAAATTGCATAAGAAAAACTCATCAAAAACTAGGGATGCTTTATAGAGCAAAAATCTTTCTCACTACCGCAACTAAAACTACACTTGCCACTACTTATCTCCTCCCAACACATCTTCATGGTACTCCCATCCGTACTAACCTTAAAGCATCCCAGAAATCAAAACTTAAACAATGCTATAACAAAGTTGAGAAATTTGCAGCAAATACCCCTTTCAGAACTCACCTCTGTATTGCACTAAAAGCCTAAATTGGTTATAACTTCCCCATCAACTAACATATATACAACTTCTTAACCAGTAATTAACATTCTACACAGCTAGGTTCCCATTACAATCCACTGACCAAACCCCTGTCTGTCCTCAGACCTATCAAATATACTGGGCACTGTCTGTATTTACACCGTGTTGCTAAGGCCTAGAACTCCTTACCTGTATCCACTAGGTCAGTACCCTCCCAGCCAGCCATCAAAACCATTCTGAAAGATTTCCTAGCCAAAAGCTGGCTCTTTTCTTGCTCAACACCAGGATAAACTATATCCCTAAATGTGAACAAATACCTATTCATACCTTACACTTCCTTACTCTCCCTTCTTCACTCACTTCCTTACTTCTATCAATTTCTCTCCCCTGGTTTCTCTATAAATATACCATAAGCCTGCTTTTTCTCACTTCATATTGAAGTTCCTGTTTATATTAGACTAACTTACCTTTAATTTCTCTATAACCTTGCTAACATTTTTCTAAATATTAAAGCATTATTATAGAAGTAGTATCTATTCTTAGCTAATGTTTTCATATGATGTGTAATTTGATATAATGATGTGTAATTCGATATAATTATTTAAACTGTAGTCGTTTTTTGTATTATTTTAAACACTGTAAAATTATTGTTCTTAAAATGTTTTGTAATACTTTGGAAATTTTCTCCCCAGGCCTCTGATGAAAATGGGCTTCTACCCAGTTGGACTTTCCCGGTAATGAAATGTCAATAAATAAATAAATGGATTTGCACAAAGACTATCAAATATTAGTAACACTGTTAACATTGGGAAATATTGTTTTCTTGACATTGTCAGATGATGCAAAAATTGACAGAATGATAAAATATAAGCTAATAATGAGAAAGGCGTTTGACAGAGTTTTCTGGAGTTTTATGACTTTATTAATGTACAGACTGGGCCTTCCTTCCATGTGGGTGGGGTTCACTGTCACAGAGACTTCAATTATCAAGGGTACGTAGGCAATGATATCTGCTGAATTATACCTTGAGCCATTCACAACTACAGTGAAGGAATCTTCAATGCAAAAGTGCTACAGCAAATACGAGAACATAGCACCATCATCAGGTGACAGTATACTTTTTGTAACAAATCCAAAGCATGATATACCCACGGTTTTCAAGTTATTAAGAAAGTGTAATAGACTAGAAAATCAATGAAAACACAACAGAAGCAATAGTTATAAAATTGCAGACCAGCGGATGAATTGCTACAAACATACCATTTTATATGGGGTCATGTGAGGATGAAATATCTAGGTGTTTGATTAAAAATAATGTATCCTAAATTGCGAAAGATATGTGCTAGGAAACAGAACAATATTAGGTGATGGAGAACATTGTTTGTGGACAAAGAAAGTAAAATACAGGCTATAAAATGTTTCTGGTACCCCTATTATGGCATACTGTTCAGGCATATTTTGCAAAACCTGATGAAAAAATGTGGGAAAGATTAACAGGGAAGTTAGAACTTTTTGGAAATAACAAAAAAAAAAAAAAAAAAAAACAAGAATCCAATGGGTAAAATTAACCTTATCAATGGAACAAGGGGGGTTTGGGATGCATGGCTAGGCTTAAAAAGGCCCCTGTGGTTGTTAGCCTAGTAAACACCTAAGTGTCTTGAATTTCAGGAAGTATTGGCTAAACACAATTACAATTAATTTATTTACTCCATTGCAGAAATTATAATCCATTTGTTATCCAAAGCAGAAACTAATGGTTGATGCACAAAGGGAAATTTATGTAGAAACAAACAAAAAAAAAAGAAAGATTTGGACTCAGACAATAAACAGGGAAGGAGAAAGAAATGTAGAGCTGTAGACATGTGATTCACTTACACAGATTATAAAATATGACAAAATGACTGTGTGGTTAGTTCATCTGTTAACAATAGGCTTAGAAAAGAAGAGAAGAACTAAATGAAGAAACAGTGGCCAGAAGATGGTGAACACTGGGCTGACACCCATGATAACGAGAGCAGATAATGTTTAATGGGATAGTAATAGAATAAGAACAAGCAAAAATAGTTTCATCTACGAAACAGGGTATACCAGGATTATATAAATATGAGAACAGAATTTAAACATAACGACAGTAAAGCAATACACGACAAAGAGAAGCACAATTAATGATGTTATTAACATGCTACGACTTCTGCAGCATCAAAAGATGGACAAATAAGGTGTTGCTAGATAAGAAAGGACGGTCTGAATTCATGGAAGAAGGGTTGGAGTGTAGCACTAGATTGGCAAATCACTACTAATCAATAAAGATATGGTTAGACCCAAAGAATGTAAACTAGCAAATTTAGGATTATTGTTGGCACAGCCTGCACAGGTATTTTTACATGCTAAATAAACTGCAAATGATGTTCCCAAGAATAAAATATATATGCTATAGGTGTGATATAAGAGAAAGGGGGATTTACAGAGTTGTGAGCACTTCTTTTGAGGTACCTGAAGCTAGATTATTTAAAAAAAAGAGACATACAAAACCTTCTAAGTAAGATATTGCATGGGAAGTTAATAAATAATAAGCAAAGAGTTAATGTTGTTGAGTTGGCATCCAAGATTTAGGTTCATAGGTGTTTACTAGGCTGACAACCACACAAGTATTTTAAGCCTAACCATGCATCCCAAGTCTCTGACAAGTACTGGTACCCTTAATGAGTGTAAGAAGGGGCTTGGGAAGTGAAACATTTACAAGCAGGGGCCTGGGAGATAAACCATTTACAGGATGCCTGTGTCCATTAGAGACATAAGTGCCAAACCAGGGATGAATTTCCTGTTCCCTATCTGATTGTCCAAGTTACACTTAAATTGGGTTAGGGAGGAACTGTATTTCACATGGATAGGGAGCCTATTTCAGATAAGGGGTAGTCTCTAGGATACATACTTGTCTGTCCAGCAGGTCCTGTTTACATTAGAGGCAAGGTTTAAGTCTTTAGAACAGGTAATTCTGATGCTGTTTGTTTTGTGGATATGCAGGGCTCCATCAGCGTGGGGTCTGACAATGCCCTGTATGCCAGTCATAGATCCCCTCAACAACCTGTAGGAGACAGGGATAGAGCCTTGAAGTAGTCTGTAAAGGACATGTTGCTTATGCCCTGTATTCTTTTAGTGAGGAACTTCTGTGGGCATTCCAGTTGTTGGATATGCCTGGTTATATACATACCAAATGGGGATTGTACTCAATGATAGGTCTAATGAATGTCAGATACAGTTGAACAATGACTTCCTTGGACCTAGATGCCATGCCTTTGTTTATAAGTTGCACAACATAGAATGATTTCCTCACTACTGTAGACACATGATGGCCAAAGGCTAGATTACTGTCTGTGTGTGTCCCCAAGTCCCTGACTACTGGTCAGTTCTTAGTGTGTTGTCAGTATGATAGTTACCAGGAGTTGATGACTTCCTGAAGGATACTATTATGCATTTCTTGGCATTTAGTTTTAGTCCATGGCTCTGGCACCAGTTGTTTGTCTGTGTCAGTCATTCTTGGGGAACATTTGTATAGATGGGCGATTCAATGACAGCTCCTAATTTGCAATCAGCTTCAAATTTAGTCAGCCAGAGGCCATTGGCATTGGTCTTGACTTCAGAGAAGTAAATGCCAAAAAGGACCAGTCCCATGACCGATAAGGGAATCCGCCTATGACTGGCCTCCTTACAGAAGTATACTCCCCAGTTCTAACTTCCTGGGTCCTGTCAGTGAGCCAGCTGGCTATCCACTGGGTTACAGTGCTTGTATCTAACCTGTTAAGTTTGTTAACAATGCCCGAGTGGGGGATTGTATCAAATGCCTTGGCCAGATCAAGGTACTCAATTTGTTCATAGGTTCATACAAGTAATAAATAACGAACAAACAACGAATAAAACTATGAAGAAACCAAGGCAGTCGACTTGTCTGGTACGACTGTTTATTAATATGACTGAAAACTTAAAACTTAAGCCAGTTACAAAACGTAATGATTCCAAAACACTAAGCGCTTTCACCCATCTCATCAGTGGGTTTCATCAGAGTAATTTCCTTTTAATACACTTCCTTAATATAACCTATCTAATTCAAATTCAACAAATCAGCCACTTTTATCTAATACATATTAATGAGAATGTGGTCAATTAAATACAAGCTGTTTAAAATACAAGTTGTTTAAAATTACTTCAAATCCATTCTTGCTTAGCACTTGACACATAAACAAAATCATTATCACAACAAAATCACAACAAAATCAACGCCTCATTGTACCTATACTAAATATATATATATATATATATATATATATATATATATATATATATATATATATATATATATGTATATAATGTATATAAATGTGTTATGTATATTAATATATAAATATAAGATATAAAATATAAAATATAATTTAAATATAAATATAAAATGTATTTTTTATATAAATATATATAAATATATTAAAATATATTAAATATATATATATATTTGTATAACAATCTTTCTCCATTTAATTAAAATGTTTATATGTAGAATCCCTTTATATTAAATAAGATTTATATTTTAAAATACTGGAGATGGAGACAAGTTTATTAATTCCTGGCTAGCTGCCTTTGTGGGGTATTTTTTTAAGCCTAGCCAATTTCCCCCTCAAAGGTGAGAATCAAACCTTGCACCTTGTGACTCTGAGGTAAACTCCTTAACCATTTTTGCCAACCCCATTAAAAATAATACTATAAAAAGCCATCACTTGCAAATGGGAAGCACATGCTGAGGAAATTATAGAACTGATTACTGAAACTAAAATGCTGGAATTATCATGCCAAATTACGAAAATGGGGAGAATACATATTCATTAGTAGTTTACACGGGGCCTAGAGATAAATAAGAAATATGGGTTAACAACTCTCAACAAGTGAAACTGAAAAAGAAAAAGGGAGGAAAAGTACAAAGAAACAATGTAGATGTGGAAGTTATACAAAACTGGGACTAAGAAAAATATTAATAAGATAGGGATAACTGCAGTTAGGGATACAGACAATAGGCAAGAGGGGGCTGCAATTTATTGGAGAAAACTGGCAAAAGTGCCAAGGTATTGGGAGCAAATAATTCAACAGGGAAAGGTAATAGAATGGGAAGATGCATACAGGGTAGAGATTGCCTTCCACATCAAGGATTGATATCAGGGTACAGGCAAATAGAAAGAAATAGGGGGATCCTAAACAATAGACCAGCACTGACAGAGTTTTTAGTAGAATCTATAACAGAAGCTGCTGTTTAAAAAGTAGAGCATATAAAATATTGCATGATACCTATAAGAATCAATCACAGGAGATTAGAAAGGATTAGGAAGAGACACTGGATAAGCAATTCACAAAGAAACAATGGAGGATATATGTATATCTCCGAAATATGCAATAAAGTCTAGAATATTTAGGAAATTTACTTAGAAATGTTTACATAGGTATTTTTATACACCAAGTAGACTCAAAAGAATTTTACCCTAGGTAGACAACAAATGTTGGAGGTGTGATGGGGAAGAAAGAGGTAACTGGGAACATATTTTGTGGGAGTGTAATGAGTTGGCAGACTTTAAAGATTCCCTGCAGGATGCACTGCCAGAGATACTGGGAAGCAAATTGATATAACTAAGGAAATTATTTTTTGAGCTATGATAAAGAATTGGAATTGCCTAGACATAGTAAGGCCTTGCTGATTCTAATTATGGTGGCTGACAAAAATGCAATTACTAGAAAATGGAAATCAAAGTCTAAAATAACTGTACTAGAAGTTGTGAATATAGTAACAGTGATAAAATAACTGGAATTTGAATCTTTAGATAAGGATAGATAAATCACATAGAAAAAGGTGGGAATTTTGAGAACAATACATGCAGAGGAGGAGTGAGGTTTAAAAGAAGGCAGGATTTGAATGAGCTATATAATGTTTGACTGACACTGACTGGATAGATTATAAGTGATGTATAATGCTTGCAACTAAAATTAAGTTAATATGGTTTGTGATGTATAATGTTTGCAACTAAAATTATGTCAATATGGTTTGGTTTCATTTATATAAATGTGTGACATCCCCACTTGGAATACAAATAGATACACTCAGTATTTCCAGATGCAGACCTCTCTGAATCAAGCACAATTTCCCTTAAGAGCACACAGGGAACACACTCAGTCCGGGGTCTGGATTTCTCTATATCCGTCTCCCTCCAGGTCCCCAATAAGACTTCCCACTGGTACAGCTGTAGGGTTAGGTCCTCAGCTGAGTATCCAAGCCAAATTCTCCAGCATCCTCTCTGTAAACCCAGTGCTTCATGTCCCTACTCCAAGTAGCTGACACACACACTGTAAGATTTGATATCTCACAGACAAACACACACACACACCTGGGAAAGGGTGCACAGATTTACCTGCTATGTCCCCTTCTGCCCAGAGTATAAGATAGTTATCACTACCACCAGCCACTTCACAATCAGCTCCTCTAAGGCCCTTAACAAAGGGGTATCCAATTATACTGCGTAATAGTAATAATAATACAAATGGTAATAGATGACCAAGACAGCTAGACATTCAGGAGTGGCCCACAAAGTGTCACCAAATAAATATAAGCACTCTCAAAGGTTAAATACTTTCTACAAAGACCAACCACAATAAAAGTTTTAAATATATTTGATAATACATATTAAAAGAGCATGAAATACTGAATATATATTCACAGTAAACCACAGAGTTCAAATCACAGAAATATTTGAAAGAACATTGATGGACAGACTCAAACAAATAAAGAAAAACAATAGCTAAATTCAGCTTCACAATATTCTTGACTGAATGTAGGAGACTTAATATTCCCTAACAACTCATTTGATAGAGCAAGGCAGAGTGAAATATGTGAGCAGTCTTTTTAGTCAGTTTCCCAAAACAGAATACTCCATCCTCCGAGATTACTCCCTCTAAAATATAATATCCAAGATGGCATACAGAATGACCTCATCTGGTCACCTGACTCTAAGTTCTCACACTATTCCCCTTTGAAGCTGAGACAGGAATTTAGTATAGATGACTACAATACACATCTAAATATTCATAGCAGTGCCTGGGACTTCCTCTCTTTTTACTGAGCTAATGAACAAAGGCTTCTTCCAGACCCACAAGTTTCCAGTCCTATTCAGCACTGTGGTGTGCCATTTTAATGGTTTAACAGCTCATTTACATGTCCCTTATTTTTCTTAAAATAAGCTAGTTGGTTAACCGTTGCTGTCCTATTGTCCGCTATTAAAACATATACATTTAATTCAGTTACAATAATACATACACATTTCTTTTAATTCCAGCAGGGTGCACAGTTGATATATTTTGACCCAAGCAAACCTCACAAACACAATTTCAGCACAAGCATCTGTACAAATTAGTTTGATATACAAATGACATATAATTATTTACAAAATTCCAGTTAGCTGTGCTGGCACAAGTCATACATCTGCTGCCTACTTCTTCTGGCATGGCTGGCAGTACCTTCTATTGTCACATCTCTCCCCCTTTGAAGACTCAAGCTAGGTTTTCAAGTGATCCTTGAGCAACATGGCTTGAGAGAAATCAGCCTAGCTGGGAATATGTTACCCTGTCTTGAGATTCCATCTGCCTTAGCATTGCTGATCACACTACAGCACTGCACTGTCATATCATATGTCTGCAACCTGAGGCTCCAGCATAGTAACTTGGGATTTTGCTGGCTGGCTCTCTGTAGCTATAGACCCCCCTCAAACTCCTCCTGCCTCCTGCTGCAAATACTTAGCACAAGGGCCTCCCTATCATGGTAAGGCTTCATCATATTAACATGGTACAGTTTGTGCTCATCCCTCCTGCCTAGAGTTCTACCATGTAGTTAATATTACTGACCTTCCTTACCACTTTGAAAGGTCCCTCCCAAGCTGCCTGCAGCTTATTGTGTCTGACAGAAATGAGCACCATCACCTGCTGTACCACAGCATACCTCTGGCTTGAAAATTCCTGTCATACCAGACCTTTTTCCTGCTGTTGGGCTCCTGCAGGTTCTCCTGGGCCAAGTCCATGAGCTCCCAAAGCCTTGTTCTGAGGCTTAGGACATATGCTACAACAGACTCCTTGTGGGATTCACACTCACCCTCCCATTCATCACAAGTCAAATCTAGAGGTCCCCTCACCCTTTGCTCATACACCAACTCAAAGGGTGAAAAACCTGTGGATTCCTGGGGTACTGCTCTGTAAACAAACAGCAGATGGGACAAATTGTTGTCCCATACTCTCAAACTGGTCTACAAATGCCCATAGCATGATCTTAAGTGTAGAGTTTAACCTCTTCACAAGACTATTAGTCTGGGGGTGGTAGGGGTTGTCTTTAGGTGCTTCACCCCACAATGCTCCCACATACAAGCCAGTAGGTCTGACATGAAATTGGCACCTCTCTCAGTCAGTATTTCTTTTGGGAAACCTGCCCTACTGAAAATCTCTAGCAAAGCATTTGCCACCTTCTCTGCCTCGATGGAGGACAGAGTCACCGCCTCAGGGTATCTAGTAGCATAATCTATTACGACTAGGATATACATCTTCCCTGTGGAACCTGGGGTACTCAGAGGCCCCAGAATATCCATACCTACCCTCTGAAATGGCTCCTCAATCACAGGCAAATGCTTCAAAGGAGCTTTGACCTTGTCTCCTGCCTTGCCTGCTTTTTGACACTGCTCAAAGGTCCTGCAGTACCCTATTACATTTCTGATAATCCCAGGCCAATAAAGGTTTTGCATAATATGTCTCATGGTACACTTTATGCCCATATGACCTTCAAAAGGAATGTCATTGGCTATGGCTAGAAGTGCCAGATGGTAGGCTCTGGGCACTACCAACAGCTGTATTACCTCATCTTCTAGTCTTCCCTCAGAGGTCTACTCTCTAGACAGTAACCCTTTGTTCCAGTATACAGATCCCCCTTTTCCTTGAGAATCAGGTGCCTCCCTAGCTACCTCCCTTAAGCCTTGTAATATAGGATATGAGAGCTGAGCCTGTCTCTGTGACTTTTCCCAGCTGACCTTTCACAGGAAGTCTGGTGTATTCTGACAGTGATGTATCAGTGTCAGCCTGGGTACTACAACTCACCTCTGCCCCTTGCTGTCACCCTGTCCAAGGGAACTTCAGTACCTACCAGCAGCTGTGGCTCATCTTTAGGCTCACTGATACAGGATAGCTCCCTCCCTGAATTAGCCACATCATCAGACCTGGCTTCAGGGGTGCAGTCTGTCTGGTTCTCCACCAGGCTACCAGACCCACATGCCTGTCTCCAAGCCTGACTGCATGTCACTGTATGCACACAAGGTTCTGCATTATCAAACTCATTCCCTATCAAAACATCTGCAGGGATACACCTACTTGCTTGCTTCCTTTTCCACTCTCTCAGTCAGGTTGAACCCTGGCCAAAGGCATTTGGAATGTGATCCCTCCCA